>NW_022987584.1:1021526-1151399 GCF_902827165.1 Trematomus bernacchii | reverse complement strand
ATTTCTCACAAAACCTTTCTAAATAGTAAATTATTAAAAAGCGTAGTCAATAGACGTTTTTCTGCCTAAAATAGTTGAAATTGAACGTAAACTATATCAAACACCACATCCATGGCAATTAACCCATTTTTGCCCGCTATTTAAATTGACTTTGGTTGAAGTTAATACAAATATTCATATATATATATATATATAGCATATCATTGATGCAGTCTTTCTGAACACTTTTAAATAAAATACTGCAAATGAAGAATATTTGTAACCCTTTAACAGCCAGCGCCACCATTTGGTAGAGCTCATTTTGTGTCTTGATATCTTGTTGAAAAATAAATAAAAAAGTTTTACTCCATCTGATTCAGCCAGCTCTACCATTTGGTTGACATGTTATGCACAAAACAACCTCTAGATGTCACTGTGGTTCGAATAGAAAGCCCTTCAGCTAGCTTCCACTGAGAAAGTTGGCATGCTAAAAATCACTGCTGACGAAATCACTTTTTGGTCAACTTTTGTAAGGTAACCATGTCATTTTTGACATATTTTAGTGTCAGAGCACTGAGTGAACATAATCAGATAACTTGATGCACAAAAAAAGTTTTAACAAGGGTGTAATTATTTTTTTGAAAATATGCTCAACCAACCGGTCGAATTGGCCTTTTATGGTAAACTAGCAATATGACTTTTTCAGAGTTTCAGAGATGTTTTTCAATAAAATATGGTAAATAAATGGCTAGATTTGTGGTAATATTACTACATCTAGTACTGCCTTATGATTCTCAGAGTGAAAGAGTGATAATAATTCATAAAGCAGCTTTCATGCATGGCATTCAGCCCGAAGTTGCACACAGATGAGCAAGTTAGGCCAACACAGGATATAGACATTTGCTGTTAGGCCAGTGGTTTCTTGTTAGGCCAATTCAGCTACAGTAAGATGAGCAAGTCTTTTTTTTATTATGAAAAACACTTAACATTACTTTTTTCCTTTTTTTACAATTATAATTTATTATCTTTTATGAATATATCTATATATTGCTAATTTTCCATAAAATAATATTTTTTATTTCAGTTTGTGTTTTATTTGAGTTTGATGCATACAAATACTGTACTGTATGATGATTGTTGAAAATGCACTTTTACCATAGAAGGCCAGCTCGACCAGTTGGTAGTCTGGCTCAAAAAAACAAAACTGTGTGGTCAGTCAAAAAAAAAGAAATGTGTTTGTGGTTAGTTGTGGCCCATTTGATAAAAAAATGCAAACAAATAATTGTTCCATAGTTTTTTCTTGGTCTGGCAGTTAAAAGGTTCATGTTCTGCACAGATAGTGCCTTAACTTGAATTTGAAAACACGTGGCAACTTTATTAATACAGCAGATGAAAAGATTTGTGGAAGGATAAATTCTTCATGGGCTTCAATGGCTCTCGAGATAAAGGGCGTTTTATGGTTGCTTGTATTATCCTCAGATAGTGGTTTGTTTAAATAACTAGTGACATTTTAATAAATATTGCAAAAAAGGGCATATATATAACCTGGCCGGCTTAACCAGTCTGTATTTCTTCAAGCACCACAAGATTCAGAGTTTATAAAGTAACTACACAGTAAAAGTACTTCATAGTACTTGTGGGGGTTTCACTAGTACTGAGTCCAACAGGATCAATCTCACGAAGAACTAATGACAACAAAAAAGAATTCCCTCATCAAACTTAGCAGAAGTGGCTTGCTTTTGTTCTCAGGAGGGGACTTTGACAGGGTATTTCTCAAAAAATACACAGTAAAAGTACTTCAATGTATTGTTAGTAGCAGGCAAACTAATACCGAGTCCAACAGTGTCAGTTTTATTAAGAACTTGTGGTAAAAAATATTTGTAAAAAAAAAATGAAGAGCAGCTGATTTGAAAAAACAACGTGGAGAGACGGCTGAGTGACCGCAGTGCAGAATCGCTGTATAGTTTAAATCTCCTAACAATGTTGTCCATTTTAGACATAGACTTATTATATTATATTACAGCCCTTAATAACATTCATTTTCTGGGCTCAATGTGTGTCTTGGCCGTTTTCGTTGTGATCGCTAAATTCACCTCGTTTCCCCTTGTTTATAATATTATCAACGTTCCAAGCAAACGAGTGCTTTTGTTTTGAAATCACTTCAAACAAAAGCGTCTCTATGTATGAAAGAGTCCCTCCTGCTGATGTTCAGGTATATCAGTATGTAGTGTCTCTACTTTAAAGAGTCCTCTCCTGCTGATGTTCAGGTGTATATCAGTATGTAGTGTCTCTACTTTAAAGAGTCCTCTCCTGCTGATGTTCAGGTGTATATCAGTATGTAGTGTCTCTACTTGTAAGAGTCCTCTCCTGCTGATGTTCGTTCAGGGACCTCAGGTGAACACATTACGTCAATAAAAACTCCGGTTAATGCTGGTTACCATGGTAATGAGAACAGCGTTAGGGTGGAGCGCGCGCTCACACAAGAGCGCGCGACGGTGTGTTCAGGGACCTCAATAAAAAATCGGCCCTTTCTGTGTCGACCCTCCATGGGCAAATCTTCCTTTCACGGGGGATTTTGCGGCGGGGAACGGGTCACCAGAGAGTATCACAGCTTATAGCTGCGGCCCACAGCTAAGGGCTTGTCCATTAAACAATATTATGGGGAATGGAAACTCAGCTGTGTACTGTCAGAGTGGATGGACAGGACGCTGAAACGGGGTTATTCACTCCAGTTTTGCAGCGTCCCACCTCCATTCAGAGGCATGCGAGAGGTAATTCTGTCATCCCAGGAGGAGATGGGTTTTCCTCTCAACAGAGATTCAGGCTTGGTGCAGAAACAGGCAGTGTCTGTGGTGCATCCTCAGCAAAAGGAAAGGGGTTTTATTCCATGTACTTCCTGGTTTTCAAGAAGACAGGGGAATTCAGACCTATTCTAGATTTGCGCAGCCTGAATCTTCACATTTGCCGCAGGAAATTTCGCATGTTAACTATCAAACAGTTAATGGGGCTAGTGCAGCCGGGCGATTGGTTCACCACCATCGACCTGAAAGACACATACTTTCATGTGGAAATTGTGCCAGAGCACAGGAAGTATCTGCGTTTTGCCTTTCAAGGGATAGCCTACGAGTACAACAGACTGCCGTTCGGCTACTCCCTATCCCCACGCACATTCAGCAAATGTGTGGCCACAGCGCTTCAACCGCTGCGCGCCCAGGGTATGAGAGTTTTTCTTTTACATAGACGACCTCATAGTCATGGCTGGGTCCCGGGAAAAGGCAATGTTTTGCACAGCACAATTGATCACACACCTAACCAAATTAGGCTTTGCGATCAATTGGGGAAAGAGCACCCCCATACCTCTCCAACAGGCGTTGTATTTGGGAGTGGTGCTCGATGCAGACGCGCTACGTGCCACCCTGTCAGAAAGCAGGCGTACGTCCCTTCTCAGGGCGGTGTACAGTCTCTGGGTCTCATGGCGGCTGCTCACGTTGTGGTCCCATTGGGGTTACTGCATATGCGCCGCCTGCAGAGGTGGTTTTCCAGTCTGCGTTTGGATCCCAAGAGGCACAAACGGCGGCTGGTGACCATCCCCCCCTCAGTGGAGGGCAACCTCCGGTTCTGGGGGTCTCCCGGGCACCTCCGGAGGGGGTCTCCACGGGGCGGGTAACCTCCTACATCACAGTGTTCACGGACGCATCCAGAACAGGATGGGGAGGGACCTGCCTGAAGAGGGCTATAGGTGGGCGCTGGTCTCTAACAGAAACACGACACAGCAACCCCTAGAGCTACGGGCAGTAGTGTTAGTCCTCCAACATTTCATGCCCCTAATTCAAGGGAGACATGTATTGGTCAGGAGCGACAACAGCACCACAGTGGCTTATATCAACAGGCAGGGCGGAGTCCGCTCCGCCGCCTTGTTGGCCACAGCGGAGAGGCTGTGGTTATGGGCATCATAGGTGGTATTATCTCTGAGAGCCCTCCATATCCCGGGACTGGAGAACAGGGGGGCCGACCTCATGTCGAGGGGCGGCCCCCTGCCAGGCGAATGGACGCTTCACCCGGAGGTGTGTGAAGCAGATCTGGGCCCAGTTCGGGAGAGCGGAAGTGGACCTGTTCGCCAGCCGGCACAACAGCCACTGTGCCCTGTGGTTCTCCATGGCCCTGAGCGACGACCCGCCTTTGGGGGTGGACGCGTTTGCACACGAGCCATGGCCAAAAAAGCTGCTATACGCCTTTCCACCGCTGCGTCTCATTCTCCCTCTCCTGGGGAGAGTGAGGCTGAGAACGTCTGGCAGTCATTCTGGTGGCACCGGATCGCGTCGGGGCTCCGTGGTACTCAGAAATGACACAGATGAAGGTGGGCCAGCCCTGGGCGATCCCCCAGTTCTGGGGGGCGATGTCTCAAGAGGCAGGTGCAATCGGGGCGTTACCCACTCTGAGCCGTCCTCTTCAGGCTTGGCTCCTGAGAGGGACAGGCTGAGACAGGGTGGATTGTCTGACAGCGTTATTCAGTCTATCCAGGCAGCTAGAGCAGAATCCACCACAGCCTGTTACAGGCCAAAGTGGCTGAGATTCCAGCATTGGTGTAAGGAGCGGGGAATAGAGCCCCTATCTTGGGAGTTGGGCTCTATTTTATCCTTCTTACAGTTACTGGTGGACAGAGGGCTTGCTCATTCCACAGTGAAGGTGTATGCAGCAGCCATCTCGTCCTGTCATGAGGGATTCAACGGCAGGTCAGCCTTCTCTCATCCACTGATGTTGCGGTTTTTACAGGGGGTCAGGAGGCTGCGCCCGGTGGTGCACGCCTCCGCCCCACAGTGGGACCTGCTGCTGGTGCTCGAGGCTTTGGTCACGGGGCCTTTTGAGCCTCTTGAGCTCTCCTCCCTGAAAGCACTGTCGTGGAAGACAGCGTTGCTACTTGCCTTAACGTCAGCCAAAAGAGTGTCCGAGTTAACCGCTCTGTCGGTGCACCCGAGCTGTTTATTGATTCGGGGTGACCAGAGTGGGGCGACACTCAGACCGAACCCCCCTTTGTGCCCAAAAGCCTAAGGAGTGTGTTCAGGTCGAGGGCTATTCAGTTGGGGGGTTTTAGTCTTCCACCCCATGGGGGGGCTAGAGAAGCTAAATTACACCTCCTGCCCGGTGCGCGCATTAGCATATTATGTAGAGCGCACAGCTACCCTGAGACGCACTGAACAGTTGTTTGTGTGCTTCGGGGGCGGGGTGACTGGAAAAGCTCTGTCCAAGAAACGCCTGGCAGGCTGGCTTTGTGAAACCATTGCACACGCCTACGAGCGGGCAGGGAGAGCCTGTCCCATGGGGTCCGTGCGCACTCCACACGAGCTGTGGCTGCATCAACAGCCTTATTCAGCGGTGTGAGTGTGGAGGATATATGCACGGCGGCGTCTTGGTCAACGCCAGGCCCCTTCATAAAGTTTTATCTCTTGGATATGTCTGGCTCTTTCTCAACGTCTGTGCTTGCTGGGGCAACACAGGACTGGTGAGGAGGGGGGGGGCTGTGGGTCAGTGGGCATCTGACCCCCTCCCCGGGCGTAAATGCGCTTACATTTCTCCGGACCCCTGGAGGGTCGCGGGGTGATGTAATGCGCTCTGGGCCCTTACAGGGCTGAAGGGCTCCCCTCACCTGCCTGGGGGCAGGAGGGGGAGAGCCCTCCATATTATTGTCCCTACACACTCTGCACAGGGTCAGTGGCTGAGGGGGGACGTAGGGGGCACTTGCGTTCTCCCCGTGCTCTTTAGGGACTCAGGAGGGAGAGTGCATAGTGAACCCATACAGGGCTGCGGACTTTCCCTGTCTGCCTAGGGGCAGACGCACGGGAGTCCTCAGCACTATTTTTGAGCACACTTTTTTGCGAGGCAAGCGCGTCAGGGTGTGCTCTATCGGCCGCAGCCCGGACTTCTCCACGGTTACAACCGAGGGAGAGGTGAGTGAGGCGCAGTGGCTGCTAAAGCCGGTCAGGGACAGTGAGGTGGAACGGTGTGCTGGACGACAGTGCGTGCATACATCAGGGCTCCGCCCACTGTACCCATAGAGTCCAGTAGAGGGCGGAGCCTGTGAGAGATATAACGTCGGGTTACGTATTGTAACCCGACGTTATATTAACACAGGCGGAGCCCTCTACCTTGGGGGCACTGTCTGTCCTATACCGCTCGCTGAAGAGTGGTGTAGGATGGTGGTCAGGAGGCGAGGCCTCCTTTTATAGGGAAGTGAGATGCGCACGCATTCAGGTAGGCCCGCCCCGGCTACGTCTATAGAAATCTCAGTAGGTGAATGCTTGCATGATAAGGTAGTACCCATAGAGTCCAGTAGAGGGCTCCGCCTGTGTGTTTATATAACAAGGGTTACAATACGTAACCCGACGTTTCTTCTCTCTCCCCTCACAGCAGTACACAGGGGGTGGGGACTCCTGACTTAAGGAGAAATACACTGAGGCCCGAAAAAAGTTTTGTGTCATAGCCGAGAATAATATTTTGCAAGTCCTGCAGAGTAGGGGTCATGACCTTTTTACACAAACATGGGAAGGTGTGTCTTATGCCAGAGCCATGGAATATGTCTGGTCATGTCCAGTCCTGTGCATCAGATGCCCAGTTTCCACAGATATGGGTATGGAGGAGGGGTCTTTAGGTTTCTCTGTCCTGTTTTTGAGCATAAAGACACTGGTGGAGAGGGAGCAGACTCGAGAGAGGGCGGGGGGGGGGGTTCCCCTGGTAGCTCTCTCCCTGAGAGCTGGGGTTTTGTTCTCGGTAAGGTTCTCTCAAACTTGGTAAATATCTCTCGAATTTCTTTGTTGAATGCTGAGTGAATTTCTTTGTGAAATGAGTGGAATGAATTGATGTTTGTTGAAAGTTAGTACCCTGCCACCTGTGAGGAAAGGTCCTCTGAATTCATGCGGGACTAGTTGAAGTATACGAATGTGGAAATGAGAAAATGAACTGATTTGGTGAATGAAAGTTTGAATGTGCTTTTTATTATCACCGGTCATTTATGAGGAGATGCCTCTAAATTCTGTCGGGAGATTTTAAATGTCACAACTGAATTGGGCAGTTGAAGTTACAATTTAGTGTAATAAATGTAAAACTGTGAATCAAAGTTTCACATTAGAACATGATCACAGCATGATATGTTTAGTATGATTATAATGTTGTAATGAGAGAAGGTAAAAACCCTGTTCAAGTGTGGACCTATTTTTCTTCAAATAAACTGATCCCACCTTTTGGATTGGGACAACTTGAAAGACATCTGCGCTCTCCTCTCCTGCTTCAAAGGTGAGATTGCACACTGCCACACTCACACTTAGGTAGGGCCACACCTCATTACTGATATCAGAATCCTTCGGGATCGCTTAAACAGATTTAGAGGGTCGTCTGAATTGAAACAGCAGTTCATTGAACCTGGTTCTTCAGGAGTTAATAGAGGTGAGATCTTGCTGACGTTGGTGGATCTAAGCCAAGCAGTAAACTTACGTAGACTCAATAACTTCTGTTAGGTCAATTAGTAGGTCTGAGTCATTTGCCGGAATAAATGATCAGCCCTCCCGACTCCGACACAAGTCATCGATATATCTACCACCAAATCATCTTCTTCAACATCTGTTGTGTCTTGAATGTCCCTTTCATTTTCAGTCCGGTCAGTTTGATCAAATGTTTCTGTATTCATCAAAATTCCTGGCTTAAACTGCAACTGGCTCTGCCTCTGTCTGCCATCCTGGTTCCTGCTTTTGTGGGAATTAAATGTCACTGGTTTCAAAATGACAATCCTGGTAGGGGCATTGGACATTTTGGCGCATCCGGATATATGTACACAAATGTGAAAACAATCTACCTAACTATATAACTATCTATCTATACAACTAACTGTTATTCATGTTTGATCAGCACTGCATATTTTTACAGTTTTATCCGAGTTTGGAAAGATTCCGCTTGAAGTTAATCACAAAATGTATTAAAATTAAAATTAAAAGCTGTAAAATGTATTATCTCTTGGATTTACACACGGCATCTATTGCACGTCTGTCCATCCTGGGAGAGGGATCCCTCCTCTGTTGCTCTCCCTGAGGTTTCTCCCATGTTCCCTTTAAACTGTGGGGTTTCTCTGGAAGTGTTTCCTTGTACGATGTGAGGGTCTAAGGACAGAGGGTCTAAGGACAGAGGGTCTAAGGACAGAGGGTCTAAGGACAGAGGGTGTCGTTTTCTCATACTGATATTCTGAACAAACTGTGCTGTTGTATTTGCTGTAAAGTGTCTTTACTGTAGGGTATTTTTTTATTATATGTACAGCACTTTGGCTCGAAAAAATCGTTTAAAAATGTGCTATATAAAAAAACTTGATTTGATTTGATTTGATTTGAAAATGGCGTCCGTCTGTTATAAAAACGATCTCAAATTACAGCTAAATAGTGCACTAAAATACGTTTCAGAAAACTTTTGAGGGCAGAAATAAACAGTACAGTAACAGAATCTTGATTTGTGTTTGATCAAGACTGCATATTTGACCAGTTCAAATAAGCCTTGGTTGAGAAAAAGGACACCACATGATGGCTGTATGTTCAGAAACGTTCAAAACCAGAAACAGTACATATGCATTTCGTGACAGTTATTTATAATTTGTGACATTGTTAACATGTTTTTAATAAGCATTTAAACATTTTCAATTCATTTCAGAAAAGCTCTTATAACATGAATGGCATGGTGGTTTTAGTTAACGTTAGCTACCTTTGCTATTAGCTAACATTAAAGGTCCCATGTCATGCTTTTACGGTTATGACCCGTCCCCTTGTGTGTTATGAAGGTGTTTCTGCATGTGAACGGTCTGCAGAGTCACAAACCCTCAAAGTACACCCTGTAGCGAGTAAAACTCTAACCCCTAGATTCCACCGGGTCCGTCTGCGCCGCGTTACGGCTGCGCCGCGGTTTTGGTCCGGCCTCTTCCGGCGTCATACCCTACCAGGCGCGTTTCAGAAGCATTTCAGAAGCGGAGCGTCTTGCCTGCCGGCTCGCAGTTTTTGTTGATTTGGGCATATTTCCTGGACAGTGTTATGGTTTAGGTGTTTTGCTTTCTCCTCCTCCTCTCTTCTTCTCTCTCTCTCTCCTGTGCAGTGTGGTGATCGTTAGAAGGCGCAGCTGGTTCACAATGAGGAGCACCATCTAATCAACTCCTCCATAAAACCCTGGTCATGTTCACACTCCAGTGCCAGATAACTCCGTCTCACTCGGTAGAGCTGAACGTCGTAGTATCTAGTTTAGTGTGATTTTCTCTTGCTGTTTTGTTGAAGAGTAAACCTTGTTAAAAGACTGAATCCATCTGGTCTCTGCCATAGTAGGTCCTGAACTTTTGACCCAGCCCCTAACAGAATTATCTGGCCATAAAACATGGACCCGGCAGAGACTGAATTTTCATGGGACCTTTAAGATTAGACTGCCAGGAGTTTTAGCTATATTGACCTTATAAACAGTCAAATTACCAACATTTAAATAAAAGCAATAAATGACTTTTCTTTTCACTATCTCTGTAAAGCGACTTTGAGCACCTGTAAAAGCGCTAACAAAATAAATCTATTTGCTGCAGTTGGTCAAAAAGCAGTTGGTTAAAAGACAAGATATCTTTGGACATTAAGAAGGGTTCAAGTAGCATTACCAGAATCTGTGAAGTCACATTCTGTTTTATCTTCAAATGAAACATACAGAGGCCAAAACAATTAAGCAACGACAAATGCAGTTCAATCACTAGCATTGCAATCTTTGAACAAGGTCGGCCTTTTGTGTCAGTTCAATCATTTCAACCAGATACGAGTTCTTGTAGAGCCTGAGCTGGAGGGTGTGGACAAGATGTCAGTATCGTCTGATTGAGCAGACACTGCTTCTTCAACGACGGTAAAGATGTATTCTTGGACACCATCATCAGGCGTTGGGATGACCTTGATAGTTGTCAAATCTTCAAGGTCAGCAGTGGATGTCAGGTTGACTAGTGCATCTCCAACGTCTCTGTCTTGATATTGCATTCTCAAACCTCCACACACTTTCCTGACTTCATCAGTAAGCTGCTCCATTGTCTCTGGGATGCCATTAGGCAGAACTAGCTTCCTGGAGTCATCGGGATTCACAAGAATTCTCAACTTGGCTGGCGTTTTCACGGTCATGTCAGGCAGCCCCAAAGGAACTAGAACAAACAAGAACATCAACAACTATTAGTAATAATGATACACTGAAAGCAAACGTCTCTCTTACAATAGTGACATGCCTGGAATGACAGAGCAAATGATTGCCTAGATATATTATCACTTGAGATTAGAGTAGAGTAAGTCTCCATTTTGGGTTTGTCATTCCTTTTTAAACGTACATGAAAACTACATACAGTTCATTTTGGAACTTACCAAATCAGCATAAATGGTGACCTTCAGTGGAAACAGCAAACCAGTAAACACAAAGGAAATACATAAATAAGGTGTATTTAAACGATGTTAACCCAGCATAAAGCACACACCCTCAAAGCATGGTTAACAAGACGGGCAGCGGGTTGTTTGTTTCCCCCCGTCCCCACTGTTTACAGCCCACTCTCCGGAGCGGCGTGGTCCGAGTGCGGGTTGCTGCAGAGCAGAGATACACCTTCAGCCACATAACTATAGCGCTCCCGGAGCTTTAATAACGGCTCGCCAAAAGTATAAACATCTCTAACCAACACACTCTCACTCCCTGAGCGTCCAGGAGCGACGCTTGGTCAGGGTCCTGAGCGTCCAGGAGCGACGCTTGGTCAGGGTCCTGAGGCCTCCAGGAGCGACGCTTGGTCAGGGTCCTGAGCGTCCAGGAGCGACGCTTGGTCAGGGTCCTGAGCGTCCAGGAGCGACGCTTGGTCAGGGTCCTGAGCGTCCAGGAGCGACGCTTGGTCAGGGTCCCTAAGCGTCCAGGAGCGACGCTTGGTCAGGGTCCTGAGCGTCCAGGAGCGACGCTTGGTCAGGGTCCCGAGGCGTGCAGTTGGGACGCTCCGAGGCTCCTTCAGCTTCATAAAGGGACGCAAAGAGCTTTCAACTGATTGCAATGTATTCCCATCGGCGGCGGGATTTGACGCTCATGGAAGCACGGCATTCGTTTGTGTCGGAGGCTGTTAAGGCAATGTGAGCGTCCATTCCCATTGGATAACGGAGAATTGTACACCCGGAAGTAAGTATTCCCCTTACTGTGGATTGATTTGACAGAGATATCTCCACTACTCATCAACTCAGAAACACCAGATTATCTTGTTAATTAAACCACATTGATAGGTTTTAGTGTGCAATGCTTTTGTCACGTGTTCCCCTTCAATTCTGAGAAACAAGGATTGTGGGTAATGTAGTGTCTTCGGCCATCCAAAACTCATAGAGAACGACTTGTTTCTCAGAATTGAAGGGGAGAACGTGACAAAAGCATTGTACACTAAAACCTATCAATGGACCCTGACCAAGCGTCGCTCCTGGACGTTGATGGAGTGAGAGTGTGTTGCTCTAACGCTGGCTGGGGTCTGGCTGTTAGTGTATTTAATATGCTGCAGTGTTTTTTATGAGCGGAGCACGTATTTTAAATGCATTTTTTGAATGAAGACATGCGATGCTGATGAAGTTAGCGTTGTACTATGTGCTCTGTTTAGCCCCCGACGGCCCCAGCCCCTGTTCATAAACAAGCTTGAATTAAACACTCTCTCCTTTTTACTCCAAAGGCCCATGCCACTCAGTTATATGCATTTCAGTCGTGTGTGTGTGTGTGTGTGTGTGTGTGTGTGTGTGTGTGTGTGTGTGTGTGTGTGTGTGTGTGTGTGTGTGTGTGTGTGTGTGTGTGTGTGTGTGTGTGTGTGTGTGTGTGTGTGTGTGTGTGTGTGTGTGTGTGTGTGTGTGTGTCCCGGGCCTTGATCAGACCACACCCAGGCACAGAGCAGACTGGCACGGTTTGCTCGTCAACAGGTATATATATATATACACATAAATAAATGACGTTTGCAACAACTCAACCTTTCCACTAGTCAGTGCGCCCCATGCATGATACATTTATGAAGATGACCTGGTTAAACTGCTTAAAAACTAGCTAACACGTGGCTAAACTTGCTAACCCATAGCCACATACAAATACCTCATGTGAAACCAATATAACATTTGCAACTATTTAAACTTTTCACTAGTCAAACCGACACCACAAAGAATCGCCACTTGCCTGTCAGCCTTCCATCTGTGCACAAACTTATCTGGTGCCCTCATTGGTCATGTGCGCGTTCGTGTGTGTTGGAGGAGGGGCTCTGTGAGGAAGTGGCAGAGTTTTTCCAGCTGTGTATTTTCAAATTCTAGCGCACTCGAGCTGGTTTCTCCAAAGTTACCTACCCCACCTTTAATTAGACCAATTCAAAAAAGTATTTTGATTAAATGACACAGTCGTTACACTTCTTCCAGTGTTCCAGATCCATGGTGGTCTTTTCGTAGTCCAATGGGCGTTTGTGTGGTACAAGGTATTCTTTTAACAATGCTGCTGTAATCTGAAGAATTGGTTGTAATGGTCAGACATGATCTTGGTTCCATATACTGGTTTCTTTCTTTTCTAAAATGATACAAATAATCAGCTTGTAATGGTCTGAGCTGATGTCATCATGGCTTGAGATGGTTACGCATCTTCAAGTAGTCCAAACTACTTTTTGAATGGTAGAACTGAATGACTCTTGGATCATGAACTGGTTTCTTGATGCTATAACTTGGACCAAAATGCTCTTTAAATGGTCCAATATGATGTTATTGTGGCCTGAATGGGTTTCTTCATGAATGTATAGTCCAACAACCCTTTAGTTCTGAGACAATCCAAGTTGCTTTGGATTTTAAATATGAAGGACAGACCATCTGTTTCAATGTATTTCTTTATTTAGAGAAAGGGGCATGGTACTATCAGATCATTTTCTTCTCCCTGCTCCTTTTCGGGTCCGTGTGTTTATAGAGACATGATTTGTAAATATTTGTTGAACGGAACCAATAACAATGAAATGAAGTGAATGTGTTGTCCTGGTTGGCCACCACTCTTGTACCAATAAGCCTGATTCCTCACCCTTATTGAATGCTTATATATAAATGTCTCTCCTTCCTCCATCAGAGCCGTGAACCTCTTTCCCAACCGGGTCATCGGGTGCATCGGGCAACATGTCGGAGAACCCGTCCTGGTGAGCAGCGCCCACGATCAGCTGATCACGGAGAAAACGACTTCTTCGCCGGACTCGTGGAGGAAGGAGGAGGAGGAGGAGGAGGAGGAGGAAGAGGAGGAGGAAGAAGAAGAAGATAGAGATAGTGGAAGTGATTAAAAACTGGACGAACTGACTGTTGATGAACTGATATAAGAACACATGATCACACACTAAAATATGAAGTGTTGGACTGTAAAAAGCTTTTATAAATTCCCTGTCAGACTTGTAATGTATTTACTCTGATCAGATCGATCCTGATTTACACCAACATCTCTTTGTGTATTTAGAAATCTTACATATTCTTTGTTAAATAAAACACATTTTTCTTTGCTTTTCTTTTGGTATCAGTACTAAAAAGCAGGTATTGTATTAAAAAACACCATAACAACCAGCTCTATGTTCTGTCTGCTGGGTTTGAGAAACATGCTTTTGTAATAAACATGTAAATATTTACAACTTTGTCATATCATATCTCTTAAAATACAATGCATGGGTTTGTCAATTCTGCCCATTGTATACTCTATTCCTGAAGAAACACACTTGTACATCGTTTCATTCTGTATTTATTTTAACTTGTCGGTACCAGTACGTAACAAGAAATATGTCAGTCAATAAAAGTTGTGTATTAAACAGTGAAAGCACCAAAGTACTTACAGTACAAAAGTAAAAGTACTCGTTCAATAGAATAGCCCATCCCTGAATCATAAATATTATAATATAATATAATTACTCAGAAATCGATTAATCAATGTGAACATAGCTTTAATATTGTGTGTATAGTTTGAATATGAAATCTATCAACTGTAGTGATCGCTGTTTATCACTGTTTATCATAATTCACTCATGGAACTACAGGTTGGGGGTATTGTTTCTGCACGGACATATATGTTGTTGACTGTACTTATTGTGTGCCCTCCTTGCTTCTTCCTCTTTGCTTCCCGGGCTTCAAGCCGGCAACATGTGGTTTTCTGCTGCTGAATAAAACCAACTTTGCACCTTCGATGCACCGCCTCCGACTCCCTTCTCTCGGCACTACACAACTAAATATAGTGTAGTAGAAAGTTAAATATGTGCCTCTTAATTATTATTACATGTCATTTGTTAGACGCTTTTATCCAAAGCGACTTACATACATTCAGTACTGTGGACAATCCCCACAGGAGCACTTTGAGGAGAAGTGTCTCAGGGACACAACGACATGCTGACTGCAGTGGGACTCGAACTTGCTACCCTCTGATTCGAAGTCCAGCACACTATCCTCTTAAAGGCTGTAAAGAATAATTTGGCATAAAATCTACATTAAGAGTAATTAAAAATATCTTAACACGTTTCCTTGAAAGATAATAATTGTCTTTATATTTGTCTTTGTCCAAAATTCGTTTTATTTTACATTTTCTAACAGATTTACCTCGAGTTGGTATAGTCCAGTCTCCCCACACAATGGTACAGTCCAACTGCCAGCGGGAAAGCGCTGTTTGTCACGCGACACGATGTACAAGTTTGGCGACAGATGTACAACCATGGCGACAGAAGAAGGAGAAGGATCGTAGCTTAGAAACGAGAGAAAGCAGAGACTTTATCTCCGGATTCACACCATAACCCCTGGGTTTCTTACGGTATGTAAACCTTCTAATGTCCCGGTAAACTTGCATTAAGATAGATATGAACCACAGAGAGTTAGGGTCCAGCTACAGCTCAGGGTTTAGCCACATGCTAAAGTTAGCTTCAGAGCTAGCAGTCTGTATTTGTAAACAAAGACGAGCTGGAAATGAAACAAAACATACTTAAAAACGGGTTAAAAAACGTTTCTGATGGAAGGAAACGACCTGTTCTCTCTTTGAATGTGGTTTATACCTTTCAGATAACATCTAGCAACAGGTAAAGCCTTACAATGAACCGTTTCCTATGGTTGGAAACTATATTTTAAGGTCACTTTATACTCCTTAGCTACATATCAGAGATACATATTGTTCTTTTAATACTCTTTGTTTGTCTGGATTATATCTCACATTTGCATTAACAGTAATATATGTATAAATGCTACTAAATGAATGCAAAATATATGATACTCTACACAGAAACTACTCAGTGTATGTCACAGTTTACACTTCACCCTTTCTAAACACTGAATGGAATAGGTTTTTGATGCTTATACATTGAAATAAACGACCTGTTTAAACTTGAATGTGGTTTATACATTTCAGATAACAACTGTCAACAGTTAACGGTACAACAATAAACAGTGTTTCATGGTCTGAAAGTAAATAAAGTACATTTACTCAAATACAGATTGCAGGTAGTTGCATTAGCTTAAGTATTTTCATTTGATGTCACTTTATACTACTCCTTAATTACATACCAGATATAAATATGTACTTTTAATAAGATAAGAGAAGAGTTACACATCATGTGAAACTAAAACTGGTATATATACATATATATAATGAATGAGTAAATGTGTCTTTCAGACGCCCCTTGATTACATGATGGTTATTAAGTCATCTCAATATATTTCTGTTTTCTTTCAGGCTGTTTCTCTGTCATTAAGGTGAGAGTTATCACGATGCCGGGGGAACACGGTGACCAGTTCAAACAGGGAGACCTGGTGTTCGCCAAGATGAAGGGGTTCCCCCACTGGCCTGCCAGGGTACACACACACACACACACACACACACACACACACACACACACACACACACACACACACACACACACACACACACACACACACACACACACACACACACACACACACACCACACACACACACACACACACACACACACACACACACACACACACACACACACACACACACAGAGATGTGTATTCCTAGCTAACATGATATTCTGTGTGTTCAGGTGTGTCCGTTTGTCGGCGGTGGAAGAAATAAGAGAATCCCAGTCTACTTCTTCGGAACGCATCAGATGTACGTACACACACACACACACACACACACACACACACACACTGTAATCCTGACAGCAAAGACATGATGACTTCAAAGTGTAATATCCGTCCTCAGAGGAACGATCCCTCCGGAGAACATCGTGCCGTACGTCGGGAACAAGCTGAAGTTCGGCAGCGGCGTCCGGATCAAAGGCTTCACTGAAGCCATGTGGGAGATCCAGAACACGCCCGCCGTGGGGAGCAAACTCAAAGTAAGAGTCGCTTACAGGGTTCTTACACCTTTTCCAAAGTCAAATTCAAGGTGCATTTTCAAGCATCTTACAGCTGTTGTAAATTACATATTTATATACACATACTTATACTCAAATGATTATTGTAATATAAAACAATCAGCCAAATAACCTTTCAATACATTATTGATTACTATTTCTGAGGTACTTTTAGGTTGGCAGTAAACATAAGTCAGAGGTACATGGTGTACTTTTCCTCCACTACATGTATTTAATACCTTTAGTTACTTCACAGATGTGGATGAATGATGTGAAATATAATCAAGTGTTAAATCAGACTTGAGTTCCACCTGGAGTAAATCCACAAGCTACCCTGCAGTATACAAAGTCATTCAAACTAGCTGCACCTTTACCAGCTTTGAGAACACTTTCATGATCAATCATTATAAAACATATCATATATATTATTCTGAAATGGACCAATCTGCACAATGACTACTTTCACTGTCGCTACTTTAAAGTGGACCTATCATGCTATATTTGAATAATATATTGTAGGGCCATACCTATATAAGGCATATTTATACTTTTTGTTTTTCAAAATACCAAACAGATCATGCATTTTAGCCATGCCTCATTTTGCTCAATTTGACATTGTTTAGCTCTGTTTTAGCTCTGGGCAGATTCAGTGAGAACAGCACCACCTACAGGCCTGGCATATGTACTACAGCGTCTCCAGCGCTTTCGAACGGCAATGGCCGTGGCTGTCTCCTCCTGATTGGTGGAGTTGGCCCAATAGCCGTAGCGCCACCGTCCTGACGTCAGGACAGTGTTCAAATCTGGATCAGTTTTTATCAGATCTGTTGCAGCCCCTTTTTTAGAGATTTGGGTATGGAGGAAAATAGAGAGGGTTGTGTTTTCTGACACTTGGTGAGTTCCCTGGAACACCGGGGACACATATTCATGTAGAAAAGACGTACACAAGTGCATTTTGCATGATAGGTCCCCTTTAACTGTATTTTGATGATAATACTTTTCTACTTTCACTTGAGGAACATTTTGAATGCAGCACTTTTACTGTAACAGAGTATTCCTACACTCTGGTACTTCTACTTTTACTCAAGTACAAGATCTGAGTACTTCTACTTTTACTCAAGTACAAGATCTGAGTACTTCTACTTTTACTCAAGAACAAGATCTGAGTACTTCTACTTTTACTCAAGTACAAGATCTGAGTACTTCTACTTTTACTCAAGAACAAGATCTGAGTACTTCTACTTTTACTCAAGTACAAGATCTGAGTACTTCTACTTTTACTCAAGTACAAGATCTGAGTACTTCTACTTTTACTCAAGAACAAGATCTGAGTACTTCTACTTTTACTCAAGTACAAGATCTGAGTACTTCTACCTTTACTCAAGGAGAAGATCTGAGTACTTCTACTTTTACTCAAGTACAAGATCTGAGTACTTCTACTTTTACTCAAGTACAAGATCTGAGTACTTCTACTTTTACTCAAGGAGAAGATCTGAGTACTTCTACTTTTACTCAAGTACAAGATCTGAGTACTTCTACTTTTACTCAAGAACAAGATCTGAGTACTTCTACTTTTACTCAAGAACAAGATCTGAGTACTTCTACTTTTACTCAAGTACAAGATCTGAGTACTTCTACTTTTACTCAAGTACAAGATCTGAGTACTTCTACTTTTACTCAAGAACAAGATCTGAGTACTTCTGCTTTTACTCAAGTACAAGATCTGAGTACTTCTGCTTTTACTCAAGTACAAGATCTGAGTACTTCTACTTTTACTCAAGTAGTGATCTGAGTACTTCTACTTTTATTCAAGAACAAGACCTGAGTACTTCTACTTTTACTCAAGTACAAGATCTGAGTACTTCTACTTTTACTCAAGTAGTGATCTGAGTACTTCTACTTTTACTCAAGTAGTGACCTGAGTACTTCTACTTTTACTCAAGTAGTGATCTGAGTACTTCTACTTTTACTCAAGTAGTGATCTGAGTACTTCTACTTTTACTCAAGTAGTGATCTGAGTACTTCTACTTTTATTCAAGAACAAGACCTGAGTACTTCTACTTTTACTCAAGTACAAGATCTGAGTACTTCTACTTTTACTCAAGTAGTGACCTGAGTACTTCTACTTTTACTCAAGTAGTGACCTGAGTACTTCTACTTTTACTCAAGTAGTGATCTGAGTACTTCTACTTTACTCAAGTAGTGATCTGAGTACTTCTACTTTTACTCAAGTAGTGATCTGAGTACTTCTACTTTTACTCAAGTAGTGATCTGAGTACTTCTACTTTTACTCAAGTAGTGATCTGAGTACTTCTACTTTTACTCAAGTACAAGATCTGAGTACTTCTACTTTTACTCAAGTAGTGATCTGAGTACTTCTACTTTTACTCAAGTAGTGATCTGAGTACTTCTACTTTTACTCAAGTACAATATCTGAGTACTTCTACTTTTACTCAAGTAGTGATCTGAGTACTTCTACTTTTACTCAAGTACAAGATCTGAGTACTTTTACTCAAGTAGTGATCTGAGTACTTCTACTTTTACTCAAGTACAATATCTGAGTACTTCTACTTTTACTCAAGTAGTGACCTGAGTACTTCTACTTTTACTCAAGTAGTGATCTGAGTACTTCTACTTTTACTCAAGTAGTGATCTGAGTACTTCTACTTTTACTCAAGTACAAGATCTGAGTACTTCTACTTTTACTCAAGTAGTGATCTGAGTACTTCTACTTTTACTCAAGTACAAGATCTGAGTACTTCTACTTTTACTCAAGTAGTGATCTGAGTACTTCTACTTTTACTCAAGTACAAGACCTGAGTACTTCTACTTTTACTCAAGTACAAGACCTGAGTACTTCTACTTTTACTCAAGTACAAGATCTGAGTACTTCTACTTTTATTCAAGAACAAGACCTGAGTACTTCTACTTTTACTCAAGTACAAGATCTGAGTACTTCTACTTTTACTCAAGTAGTGATCTGAGTACTTCTACTTTTACTCAAGTAGTGATCGGAGTACTTCTACTTTTACTCAAGTACAAGATCTGAGTACTTCTACTTTTACTCAAGTAGTGACCTGAGTACTTCTACTTTTACTCAAGTACAAGACCTGAGTACTTCTACTTTTACTCAAGTAGTGATCTGAGTACTTCTACTTTTACTCAAGTAGTGATCTGAGTACTTCTACTTTTACTCAAGTAGTGATCTGAGTACTTCTACTTTTACTCAAGTAGTGATCTGAGTACTTCTACTTTTACTCAAGTAGTGATCTGAGTACTTCTACTTTTACTCAAGTACAATATCTGAGTACTTCTACTTTTACTCAAGTAGTGATCTGAGTACTTCTACTTTTACTCAAGTAGTGATCTGAGTACTTCTACTTTTACTCAAGTAGTGATCTGAGTACTTCTACTTTTACTCAAGTACAAGATCTGAGTACTTCTACTTTTACTCAAGTAGTGATCTGAGTACTTCTACTTTTACTCAAGTACAATATCTGAGTACTTCTACTTTTACTCAAGTAGTGATCTGAGTACTTCTACTTTTACTCAAGTACAATATCTGAGTACTTCTACTTTTACTCAAGTAGTGACCTGAGTACTTCTACTTTTACTCAAGTACAAGATCTGAGTACTTCTACTTTTACTCAAGGAGAAGATCTGAGTACTTCTACTTTTACTCAAGGAGAAGATCTGAGTACTTCTACTTTTACTCAAGTACAAGACCTGAGTACTTCTACTTTTACTCAAGTACAAGACCTGAGTACTTCTACTTTTACTCAAGTACAAGACCTGAGTACTTCTACTTTTACTCAAGTACAAGATCTGAGTACTTCTACTTTTACTCAAGTACAAGACCTGAGTACTTCTACTTTTACTCAAGTACAAGACCTGAGTACTTCTACTTTTACTCAAGTACAAGATCTGAGTACTTCTACTTTTACTCAAGTAGTGATCTGAGTACTTCTACTTTTATTCAAGAACAAGACCTGAGTACTTCTACTTTTACTCAAGTACAAGATCTGAGTATTTCTACTTTTACTCAAGTAGTGATCTGAGTACTTCTACTTTTACTCAAGTAGTGACCTGAGTACTTCTACTTTTACTCAAGTAGTGACCTGAGTACTTCTACTTTTACTCAAGTAGTGATCTGAGTACTTCTACTTTTACTCAAGTAGTGACCTGAGTACTTCTACTTTTACTCAAGTAGTGACCTGAGTACTTCTACTTTTACTCAAGTAGTGATCTGAGTACTTCTACTTTTACTCAAGTAGTGACCTGAGTACTTCTACTTTTACTCAAGTAGTGACCTGAGTACTTCTACTTTTACTCAAGTAGTGACCTGAGTACTTCTACTTTTACTCAAGTAGTGATCTGAGTACTTCTACTTTTACTCAAGTAGTGATCTGAGTACTTCTACTTTTACTCAAGTAGTGATCTGAGTACTTCTACTTTTACTCAAGTAGTGATCTGAGTACTTCTACTTTTACTCAAGTACAAGATCTGAGTACTTCTACTTTTACTCAAGTAGTGACCTGAGTACTTCTACTTTTACTCAAGTAGTGATCTGAGTACTTCTACTTTTACTCAAGTAGTGACCTGAGTACTTCTACTTTTACTCAAGTAGTGACCTGAGTACTTCTACTTTTACTCAAGTAGTGATCTGAGTACTTCTACTTTTACTCAAGTAGTGACCTGAGTACTTCTACTTTTACTCAAGTAGTGACCTGAGTACTTCTACTTTTACTCAAGTAGTGATCTGAGTACTTCTACTTTTACTCAAGTACAAGATCTGAGTACTTCTACTTTTACTCAAGTAGTGATCTGAGTACTTCTACTTTTACTCAAGTACAAGATCTGAGTACTTCTACTTTTACTCAAGTAGTGATCTGAGTACTTCTACTTTTACTCAAGTACAAGACCTGAGTACTTCTACTTTTACTCAAGTACAAGACCTGAGTACTTCTACTTTTACTCAAGTACAAGATCTGAGTACTTCTACTTTTATTCAAGAACAAGACCTGAGTACTTCTACTTTTACTCAAGTACAAGATCTGAGTACTTCTACTTTTACTCAAGTAGTGATCTGAGTACTTCTACTTTTACTCAAGTAGTGATCTGAGTATTTCTACTTTTACTCAAGTAGTGATCTGAGTACTTCTACTTTTACTCAAGTAGTGACCTGAGTACTTCTACTTTTACTCAAGTAGTGACCTGAGTACTTCTACTTTTACTCAAGTAGTGACCTGAGTACTTCTACTTTTACTCAAGTAGTGACCTGAGTACTTCTACTTTTACTCAAGTAGTGATCTGAGTACTTCTACTTTTACTCAAGTAGTGATCTGAGTACTTCTACTTTTACTCAAGTAGTGATCTGAGTACTTCTACTTTTACTCAAGTAGTGATCTGAGTACTTCTACTTTCACTCAAGTAGTGATCTGAGTACTTCTACTTTTACTCAAGTAGTGATCTGAGTACTTCTACTTTTACTCAAGTACAATATCTGAGTACTTCTACTTTTACTCAAGGAGAAGATCTGAGTACTTCTACTTTTACTCAAGGAGAAGATCTGAGTACTTCTACTTTTACTCAAGTACAAGACCTGAGTACTTCTACTTTTACTCAAGTACAAGACCTGAGTACTTCTACTTTTACTCAAGTACAAGATCTGAGTACTTCTACTTTTATTCAAGGACAAGATCTGAGTACTTCTACTTTTACTCAAGTACAAGATCTGAGTACTTCTACTTTTACTCAAGTAGTGATCTGAGTACTTCTACTTTTACTCAAGTAGTGATCTGAGTACTTCTACTTTTACTCAAGTAGTGATCTGAGTACTTCTACTTTTACTCAAGTAGTGATCTGAGTACTTCTACTTTTACTCAAGTAGTGATCTGAGTACTTCTACTTTTACTCAAGTAGTGACCTGAGTACTTCTACTTGTACTCAAGTAGTGACCTGAGTACTTCTACTTTTACTCAAGTAGTGACCTGAGTACTTCTACTTTTACTCAAGTAGTGACCTGAGTACTTCTCCACCTCTGGTAGCGTATTAGCCTGAATTGTAGCCACTAAATCACGCAGAGCTGCATACAAATAGACTCCCAATGGTAACAAGTGGAAAATAATATTTCCAAATGTGTCCAATGATTTGTAATGTTGACTACTCAAGACACCTGACTTATACATCTTCAAAGGAAGACTGTGTTCATTCTACAATTACATGGGATTAAAGCTAAATGTAGTTTTACTTGTATAATACTTCCATTTTATATAAAAGACCGTTTGTTTTCATCTGTTTTCAAATAAACAAAGTCTTGGCTTTCAGAATATTAAACTTGTTTCGGCAAATTCAGATGATAAATACAACTTTGAAGCTTTTAACGGCATAATGACAAGCAGAGAACGGAGTAATTTAACGTGACAGCAGGCGTAACAACAGCCTGTGTGTGTGTGTGTGTGTGTGTGTGTGTGTGTGTGTGTGTGTGTGTGTGTGTGTGTGTGTGTGTGTGTGTGTGTGTGTGTGTGTGTGTGTGTGTGTGTGTGTGTGTGTGTGTGTGTGTGTGTGTGTGTGTGTGTGTGTGTGTGTGTGTGTGTGTGTGTGTGTGTGTGTGTGTGTGTGTGTGTGTGTGTGTGTGTGTGTGTGTGTGTGTGTGTGTGTGTGTGTGTGTGTGTGTGTGGTGTGTGTGTGGTGTGTGTGTGTGTGTGTGTGTGTGTGTGTGTGTGTGTGTGTGTGTGTGTGTGTGTGTGTGTGTGTGTGTGTGTGTGTGTCCATTTGGGGCAGGGTGGAGAGATGTCAGAGGGAGGGAGGAAGTATGAGGGGCCGTACAGGCCGTAATTCATACTGGTCCTCTCACGCACATACATTCTCCTTTTACATACATATATTTTCACTCTCACACACGTATATATTTACACTCACACATTCTGCTCTCATATTATCATATTTCAATGCACACATTCATACATTGTCACTCACACATTTATAAGTTTTTCACTCACACATTTTTACATTTTGTTCTCATATTCATATATTTTAATGCTCATATTTATACATTTTGCTCTCATGCACATTCATTCAATGTTTACATTTAATATTATAAATAATATATGCATGTCTGAAGACAATATATGTATGCAAGAGAAGAATGTATGTATGTATGTATGAAGACAATATATGTATGCAAACAAACAATACAAATCAAATCAAAGGGTGGTAATAAATCAAAGGTCTAGGGAAAGGCTCTGCTGCCGCAGGGAAAGCTGGAGCGAAGATGTTTTATGTAAAAGCGAAGCAATTAAGCTCTGACTTCTTTATTTTCTTTTAATCTAAAAAGCGAAGTAAAGCATTTACAATTTCAAGCACTTTATCCCAAATGCAAGCACCATTCCCAAAATTCAAGCACTTTTCAAACCTTGAAAGCACCTCGTACAATTTCAAGCATTTTCAAGGATTTCCAGCACCCTGTGCTTAACATATAGTTGGAATGCTGATACAGCATTCCAACTATATGTTATGCTACGGACGAAAAGTTTATTATTATTTCGTCCAATTATTTTGTCCGTCTTCTCCTCCCACATTCAACATCGCAGAAACTCTGTTCAAACATCAAAACGTTCAGCTCGGTCGGGAATCGGGCGCTATTACTTTCAACTTTCATAATTCCAGAGATACATCCCATAATTCATCCCATTTTTAACCATTGAAGTCAATGGAGACATTCTTCAGACTTCAACAAATCTTCATGCAACTTCAACTGCTAACTGTTCATTCATACTTTCACTCAGAAACCTCATTCCAACTTTCAAATGTTACACATCTTTCTGACATTATTCGTGTAACACAACTTTTAAATCTGATTCTTACTTTTAGAGATATTAAACATTGTTCAGACCTTGTTAAAGAGGTTGTCTTCAGATTTTAACATTAACTAGAGTGCGTGATGTCACAGCTAGAGGGTAGGAAATCTTGAAATGTGCCTTCATATATTTTTTTTAAACTGCCATAATTCCCAAACCCTACATTCCTGAGACATCATTTTACATGACAAACGTAGGAAAACATCTCGTAGCTTGAAAAATGACAAATAATTAAGCAAAAATAATTAAACAAAATGCCTCTTGAGGGCATGAAGTGACAAAAACGTTCACCATGTCTCCATTAAAGCCCATTGTAATTTCAGGCAGATATTTCCTCACAGCAGCAGCCGCACACCTTTAGTTAAACTGCCAAAAAGGCCACATTATTAACCCGAAAGTACACAAAAATTACACTTCAGATACTCAACTTCCTTGACATGCTCGCCATAAAAGACGATGTCGCTATAACTCCTATGAAAATGTTCAAAAAGTGCTCAAACTTCACGTGTGCTAACAGTCCAGCCGTGAAGACATCTACGGGACATGCCGTTGCCATGGCAACACAATGCCCGCCATGAAACACGGTTTCAACTTCGGTGAAAATGCTCCAAATGGCCCAAAACTTCACAGGTTTGGTAACGATGCAGCCATCAACGCATCTAAGCGTGTTATGGGATGTCATCAAATGCCGTTGGCATGGCGACAGATCATTCGCCATCAAGTTAGTTCAAAAGTTTGCAGTTCAAATATTCTGCTGCTTTTCCAAGCCTTTTTACTTTCTTCTCTCATCACACATTCAAGCCCCCAGTGTTCATGTATCATTTCAATCTAAATGCTTCACTTTCTTACACATTACATTTCAGCATAGCAGTTTAGCGTCAGCTTTTCAGCATAAAGCATTCCCACTAGCAATTTCTTCAGGAATTGCATTCTCTAGTTCAAAGTGATATTCTGTTCAATCCCCTCTCTTCATTAGACTCCAGTTTACAACCAGCTGCTCTCACCTTAAAGCTAACGCACACGTAACAATCTGGGGAGGGGAACGTGGATTTTGGGACTGCTTGTCCATTTTTTCAATAAAATATAATGAAAAGTATTTATACAAACATAGAAAAAGTAGCTTTACATCCATTTTGTAGTCTATTTAAACTCTATATTTGTGCCCTCTTTCCCTTTTTCTGCTTTGACTTCCTGTCCTGCAACTTCTACTCAATCATTTCCTCCTTTCATTATTATTATTCATTATTTGTATTTCTTGTATTTGCTTTGATACTGTGGATAAACAAGGTATCTTATTTATTTATTTTCCTGTTTTGTATTATTATTAATTCTTCTTACCTTTTGTATTGATCCACTTTCAATGTAATTGATTATTGATTATTTGTATTTGATGAAGCCGTGCTCCTTATCGTCCCATTAGCGACTCATCTCAGTGTTTTCTTCTCTTTTGAACTTTATCTGTCAGATTGAATCAGAGCGAGAAAAGAGCAACGCTCCTGCTGTCACCCCTCCAGGTGAAACACACACTCACTCACTCACTCACACACACTCACACACACTCACACACACACACACACACACACTCACACTCACTCACTCACTCACTCACTCACACACACACTCACTCACACTCACTCACTCACTCACTCACTCACACACTCAACAGCACAGAACACTCACTCCACACTCACTCACACACAACCCACACAACACACACACTCAACACTCCACTCACAGCTCACACTCACTCACACTCACTCACAACTCCACGCACTTCACGAACACCTCACACTATCACACAGCAACTCACGCACATCTCACTCACACACACACTCCACACAACACACACACACACACACACACTCACTCACACTCACACTCACACTCACACACACACCACACTCACACACACACTCACACACACACACACACACACACACACACTCACACACTCACTCACACTCACACACACACTCACACACACACTCACACACACTCACTCACTCACACACTCACACACACACACACACACACACACACTCACACTCACACTCACACTCACACTCACACTCACACTCACACACACTCACTCACACACTTTGTAAGGATGATTTTTTTCTCCAACAGTCAACAAGAAACTGAAGAGCCCAGAACCAAAGTCTGAGGAAGAGGAGGAGAAATCTTCATCAGAGAGGAAAGGAGTCAAGAGGAAAGGGGACGAGGAGGAGGAAACCAATCAGGGAACAAGTGAAGGAAACAAGGAGGTGAGGATAGAAAAAAACAATACATTTCAATTCATAAATAAGCAGATTGACTACAATGAAATATCATCCTCCTTTACACACTTTCAACACAAAGACTACACCTATCTTTTCAAACGTCAGTATGAGAGAGTCCTTCAGTGTGTAGCATGCTCCCCCAGTGAGCCCAGAACCTGCCCCACACATCCAGAACCCTCTGCAGATGGTGGATCAGTGTGTAGCATGCTCCCCCAGTGAGCCCAGAACCTGCCCCACACATCCAGAACCCTCTGCAGATGGTGGATCAGTGTGTAGCATGCTCCACCAGTGAGCCCAGAACCTGCCCCACACATCCAGAACCCTCTGCAGATGGTGGATCAGTGTGTAGCATGCTCCCCCAGTGAGCCCAGAACCTGCCCCACACATCCAGAACCCTCTGCAGATGGTGGATCAGTGTGTAGCATGCTCCCCCAGTGAGCCCAGAACCTGCCCCACACATCCAGAACCCTCTGCAGATGGTGGATCAGTGTGTAGCATGCTCCCTCAGTGAGCCCAGAACCTGCCCCACACATCCAGAACCCTCTGCAGATGGTGGATCAGTGTGTAGCATGCTCCCCCAGTGAGCCCAGAACCTGCCCCACACATCCAGAACCCTCTGCAGATGGTGGATCAGTGTGTAGCATTCTCCCCCCTCAGACGCGCTGCCACCAGCCTTCATTTCCGTTCTGCTTTTTATTTTGGCTACTTGCATTCTTTGAGTTGTTTAATGCAGAACATGGACACCTGACTTATGAAACAAAAACACTGTGTTTCCTTTCAACTGAAGCTTAAACTCAAACAGCATTATAGTAGTCTGTGTAGCCCTGCCTTCATATAGTGGGAATGCTGATACAGCATTCCCACTATATGTTATGCTACGGACAAAACGTTTATTATTATTCCGCCGACTTATTTTGGCCCTCTTCTCCTCCCACATTCAACATCGCAGAAACTCTGTTCCAACATCAAAACGTTCAGCTCGGTCGGGAATCGGGCGCTATTACTTTTCTCATTCATAACTTTCATAATTCCAGAGATACATCCCATAATACATCACATTTTTAACCATTGAAGTCAATGGAGATATTCTTCAGACTTCAACAAATCTTCATGCGACTTCAACTGCTAACTGTTCATTCATACTTTCACTCAGAAACCTCATTCCAACTTTAAAATGTTACACATCTTTCTCACATTATTCGTGTAAGACAACTTTTAAATCTGATTCTTACTTTTAGAGATATTTCAGGCAGATATTTCCTCACAGCAGCAGCCGCACACCTTTAGTTAAACTGCCAAAAAGGCCACATTATTAACCCGAAAATACACAAAAATTACACTTCAGATACTCAACTTCCTTGACATGCTTCACGTTTTGAAATTTCACAGATATCTGTTATCGTTCTTCCACAAAACGTTCACATGTAAGAGGTTTATCTCTCATTCAGAACAATGCAAACCTTTGATCCCTCGCCATAAAAGACGATGTCGCTATAACTCCTATGAAAATGTTCAAAAAGTGCTCAAACTTCACATGTGTGCTAACAGTCCAGCCGTGAAGACATCTACGGGACATGCCGTTGCCATGGCAACACAATGCCCGCCATGAAACACGGTTTCAACTTCAGTGAAAATGGCCCAAAACTTCACAGGTTTGGTAACGATGCAGCCATCAACGCATCTAAGCATAGTATGGGGTGTCATCAAATGCCGTTGCCATGGCGACAGACCACTCGCCATGAAAAAAGATGTCGCTGTTAGTCCAACGGACACGGTCCAATCGTCCCCCAATCTTCACTTGTATATCACCGGTCCATGGCTCAACAGCTCTACGCCAAATCTGAGATCTCACCATATGCCGTTTCCATGGAAACGCATCCCTCGCCATAAAACATGATGTCGCTATAACTCCTATGAACATTTTCAAAAAGTGCTCAAACTTCACATGTGTGCTAACAGTCCAGCCGTGAAGACATATACGGGACATGCCGTTGCCATGGCGTGAAAATGCTCCAAATGGCCCAAAACTTCACAGGTTTGGTAACGATGCAGCCATCAACGCATCTAAGCGTGTTATGGCATGTCATCAAATGCCGTTGGCATGGCGACAGATCATTCGCCATCAAGTTAGTTCAAAAGTTTGCAGTTCAAATATTCTGCTGCTTTTCCAAGCCTTTTTACTTTCTTTTCTTCTCTCATCACACATTCAAGCCCCCAGTGTTCATGTATCATTTCAATCTAAATTCTTCACTTTCTTACACATTACATTTCAGCATAGCAGTTTAGCGTCAGCTTTTCAGCATAAAGCATTCCCACTAGCAATTTCTTCAGGAATTGCATTCTCTAGTTTGAGATGACACTCATATCTCAAGTATAAAAACACTTATGTTGCGTCTTGTATTGATTTGTACAAAGTAGCAGGAAATGGAAATACTCAAGTAAAGTACAAGTACCTCTATGGTTGTACTTAAGTACAGTACTTGAGTAAATGTACTTCCCACCTCTGCTGCTAAGCTACTTCTTAGCTGTAGATTGGGTTTGTGTTGACTGTAGTGTTAATACTTATTTCAGAGACCCAGCAGGAGAAGGAGCACTGAGAGCAGCATGGAGGAGAACAAAGAGACCCCCAGACCTCAGGTCAGTGTTCACTTCATCACAATATATTCCTAACACTGTTATAGGTATATACATATATACACTGTATATCATCCATTCCTCCCCTTATAGGCGTTTTCGGCATCTTGCCTATCGCAGCTTTGTAAGCGGCTGCCGGGGCTTTTTAGGACGAGGCATCAGAGTGGTCATCCCGTGTGTGTGTTGTCCGCCAGATACGCCAGGAGTTTCCTGATCTGGCTGGACGAAATCAAATGCAAATCACAAAATATTAGAGAAACTTAGTTGTTTTAGATTCGTTAGTAGTAGTTGTGGTAGGAGTGTGTATCTATCTAATCTATCTATCTAATCAACACAGTTAGCTTGCCAGCTAATATGCTAACCTACGTTTGCTAGTTGTTCAGTGTAATATGCCAATCTACTATACAGCTAGTCTAGGCTAGCAAGAACATGTTTACAATTGCAATCTTATACGGGTAGTCTGCTACGTTCGGTCAATCATTGTAGCTGGCATGAAAACAATGTTTTCCCTAGCATGTCTAGCTGTAGGTAGCCTTGTTGTTTAGCTATGTAGCATACACGCTATGAACGGTAGCTCGGTAGCATACACGCCAGGAACGCCAACTATAATGTACTGACCGTACGGTAAATCACCCGGAGTATACTGTCTGAGTATTTCGTGTTTGATTGCAGACATTCTCCAGCTATCAGATACATGTAAGGCCATCTGCTAACATTGGAGATGGAAACGTTAGCAACTTAGTTAGCCCAGTTAGCATTGCTCGCACACACACAGACACACACACTGCTGGAGGAGCAGACAGGTTTGGCGATAAAGCTAGAACAAGCGAAACTCATCCTGAGCACACACAAACACTCACAGCCGAAGTAAAAACAATAAGTGTGGCTTGATATTGTTACGTAATTGCTTTGTTACGTGAAAGGCTGGCAGAGGGTGCGGCCATAGCTCTGGGCGTGGCTACTGGGTATCCCTACGTAGCGATACCCAGGAAGTAAACAATGGAAAATGAGAAATCTCCAACGAGGTGTTTTGGGGAGGTATTTTCTGTGTTAGAGTTTTACTCGCTACAGGGTGTACTTTGAGGGGTTTTGACTCTGCAGACCGTTTACATGCAGAGAAACCTTCATAACACAAGGGGACGGGTAATAACCGGAAAAGCATGACATGGGAGCTTTAAGGAGAAAACAAACTTCATCATTGTGGGGTTTATTTTACAGACTCGTATTTTTAAATATGGGTCCAGGTGTATATCAGTATGTAGTGTCTCTACTTTAAAGAGTCCTCTCCTGCTGATGTTCAGGTGTATATCAGTATGTAGTGTCTCTACTTTAAAGAGTCCTCTCCAGCTGATGTTCAGGTGTATATCAGTATGTAGTGTCTCTACTTTAAAGAGTCCTCTCCTGTTGATGTTCAGGTGTATATCAGTATGTAGTGTCTCTACTTTAAAGAGTCCTCTCCTGCTGATGTTCAGGTGTATATCAGTATGTAGTGTCTCTACTTTAAAGAGTCCTCTCCTGTTGATGTTCAGGTGTATATCAGTATGTAGTGTCTCTACTTTAAAGAGTCCTCTCCTGCTGATGTTCAGGTGTATATCAGAATGTAGTGTCTCTACTTTAAAGAGTCCTCTCCTGCTGATGTCCAGGTGTATATCAGTATGTAGTGTCTCTACTTTAAAGAGTCCTCTCCTGCTGATCTTCAGGTGTACATCAGTATGTTATGTCTCTACTTTAAAGAGTCCTCTCCTGTTGATGTTCAGGTGTATATCAGTATGTAGTGTCTCTACTTTAAAGAGTCCTCTCCTGCTGATGTCCAGGTGTATATCAGTATGTAGTGTCTCTACTTTAAAGAGTCCTCTCCTGCTGATCTTCAGGTGTACATCAGTATGTTATGTCTCTACTTTAAAGAGTCCTCTCCTGCTGATGTTCAGGTGTATATCAGTATGTCGTGTCTCTACTTTAAAGAGTCCCCTCCTGCTGATGTTCAGGTGTATATCAGTATGTAGTGTCTCTACTTTAAAGAGTCCTCTCCTGCTGATGTTCAGGTGTATATCAGTATGTCGTGTCTCTACTTTAAAGAGTCCCCTCCTGCTGATGTTCAGGTGTATATCAGTATGTAGTGTCTCTACTTTAAAGAGTGCTCTCCTGCTGATGTTCAGGTGTATATCAGTATGTAGTGTCTCTACTTTAAAGAGTCCTCTCCTGCAGCTGTTCAGGTGTATATCAGTATGTAGTGTCTCTACTTTAAAGAGTCCTCTCCTGCTGATGTTCAGGTGTATATCAGTATGTAGTGTCTCTACTTTAAAGAGTCCTCTCCTGCTGATGTTCAGGTGTATATCAGTATGTAGTGTCTCTACTTTAAAGAGTCCTCTCCTGCTGATGTTCAGGTGTATATCAGTATGTAGTGTCTCTACTTTAAAGAGTCCTCTCCTGCTGATGTTCAGGTGTATATCAGTATGTAGTGTCTCTACTTTAAAGAGTCCTCTCCTGCTGATGTTCAGGTGTATATCAGTATGTAGTGTCTCTACTTTAAAGAGTCCTCTCCTGCTGATGTTCAGGTGTATATCAGTATGTAGTGTCTCTACTTTAAAGAGTCCTCTCCTGCTGATGTTCAGGTGTATATCAGTATGTAGTGTCTCTACTTTAAAGAGTCCTCTCCTGCTGATGTTCAGGTGTATATCAGTATGTAGTGTCTCTACTTTAAAGAGTCCTCTCCTGCTGATGTTCAGGTGTATATCAGTATGTAGTGTCTCTACTTTAAAGAGTCCTCTCCTGCTGATGTTCAGGTGTATATCAGTATGTAGTGTCTCTACTTTAAAGAGTGCTCTCCTGCTGATGTTCAGGTGTATATCAGTATGTAGTGTCTCTACTTTAAAGAGTCCTCTCCTGCTGATGTTCAGGTGTATATCAGTATGTAGTGTCTCTACTTTAAAGAGTCCTCTCCTGCAGCTGTTCAGGTGTATATCAGTATGTAGTGTCTCTACTTTAAAGAGTCCTCTCCTGCTGATGTTCAGGTGTATATCCGTATGTTGTGTCTCTACTTTAATCATCTCTACACTGTAAAAATATTCACAATAAAACTCTTTGCATGACTTTCACAGCAATTTACTGTGAATGTAGTAAAAAACTGTAAATTATAGTGTCCGTCCAAAAATTATTTTTTACAGATAGTGAAAACTACCCTTGGATGATGGGTTAGTAGACTAAAAGCTTTAGGAATCCAAAGTACAACATATAATAAGTACCCTGTATCAAGATTGATGCAAAACAAGTGACATTTGACCTTTTTAGAGAGGTTTAGCCAAAACCACCCCACCTCTGAGGTGATTTGGGTGAAAATGTTTTTTTTTTCCATATCTCTGGCCCCCCTTGGTCGATTGTGATGGTTGACACCTCTTTCTGACCGTTAGAGCCAATAGAATCGAAGGGGGAGGCCCCCACACACACACGTACGTTGTGAAGAGAAGAGGTGGGGGCTGCGCGCATGTAATTTAGCAGCAGAGTGGACCTAGCTCTAGCTCTGACATTTGGAAACTAAAAAGCAGTTTTATTGCTTATGGATTATCAGAAATCATTTCAAAGAGGACACAGACACATTGGATGAACCTATGGATTAACTGCAGCATCGTTTTTATCGTTTTAATGCCATTGAAGACCAGTTTTGACCAAGGTAAGCCATGTTAGCGTTTCTAGCTACCTAGCTCCACATGTTATGATGTACGCTTTCGTTTATAGTGTCGCAAATGTTTATCACTGAGTGTTGAGGTGGGCACCCCCAGATTCAGTGTCTCCAGGAGATGCTAATCGAGGGGTTGGCTGTGCATCTAGGATAAGTAATAAGGGAGTTATTGTGAGTTTAGGTGCAGTGATAGGTTACATTTTTCGCTCGTGGCTAATGTGAGTGTTAGCATTGTGGGTTTTTAAAAAAAAAAAAAGGTTTAAAAGATCAGTTAGCTGAGTTTCTTCCCGTTACATGGATATCAAACATTACTAGTTTATTAAATATTAAGATTCCTTAGACGTTGTTTCCTGCAAATGACGCGTTTATCCGCCCGGTACCGGGGGGGCGGTGCGTAACAGGTTAAATAAAGTTCTGATGAGAAAAACTGTTTTTTACATTTTCTTTATTAGATTTTTATGATCAAACACAAAATAAATACAGAACCTAAAGTTCTACGGGGAGAATACTGTTATTTTACAGCTTTCTTCTAACATTTTCCAATCAAACACGTTCAATAAAATGACAGCACAAAATGTTCTGTAGGGAACAATTACTCTGAAAACTTAAAATATAAAGATATTTGTAGAATTATACAACCATTAATGAATACAGCATTTAATATTTAAACATCTACTTATAAACAGTATAAACAAAAAGTAAGTTTAATTTTTTAAGATTACTTTGAAACATTCTCAACTGAAAATAACAGAAATTACAAAATGGCGACATATGTTCGCATTTTCCATTTGAAGGAGCAGTGTGCAGGATTTAGTACGTCTAACAATGGTAGGTTCCAACCAATGGATAACTTGTTCACTCACCCTCCTATCCCAAGTTTGTAGGAGAATGTATATTGGCTGCAAAAAACTTGAGGCCCAATCATGTTTCCTCTGTCCATTCTGCGCTACTGTAGACGTGGCAGTGCAACCTAGAGGACAAAAAGACAACAATTAGTAAACCATAATGATGAATGTTATTATCAGCAGCTGCCAATAGATCCCCCATCTTGTATGATGGACCTTTGAAGCAGGGTTGGAAACTTAAACACACTATTGATTGTAAAACAGTTCTTGATAGCATCCCAAGGGAATTGATCGAATGCTAAACCCCTTCCAGAAAAAACTACTTTCTAAAACCTTAGAAACTACAACTAGGCGCTGGCACGAATGCAATGCTTCAGCTTCCTACCACTTTAAAGCTGTGTGGATGTGGCTCTATGAAGAGTCGTTCATATTTTTCTCATTCATTTCATAAGTTTAGAAGGGGGAACATAGTCTAACAGTTAGCTTTTGTTAATGTTACCTCGAGCCAAACTTGTGAGACTTGTTTCTGAAATCCCTTTCTCTTAAAGTGAATACATTAAACAATGGAGCTTACCCTAAAACTAACCACTGGATTGCTTGTCTAACATGACCTAGTCCATAAATGAGGTAAGGGTGGGAACAATCAAACGCACCCTCCCAGGCACTGCGTGTTAGCGAAGTACAACTGGGATTTCGAAGAGGAAGATATGCTTGGTCAATTCTTAATAAAAAAGCAAAAGTAACAAATTGAGCACTTGAGTTTTCATTAGCAGCGCCTAGCTACAGCTGCGGAGCTTCGGTCAATACCGCTAACAGTCTATTTCCTTCAAATGGTACATATCGCTGAATCTATATTTTCATCTTCAGGTGATTCAATCTGCATAATGTCCCTGTACAATAAGATTCGAGCATTTTGTAATCCAGTGAGGAAATTCAAGACCAGTAAATATTGACTGATTAAACAACACTAAATAAAATGTTAGTGTTTTCTTCAAACTCAGACTCTCTGCTGCGGCTGTACCTCAAAAGACAAAACAATTCTCTGATGATCTTTGTTGAACAAGGTCTGATTGTCCTGTACATGTACAATGTGGGGTATTTTTAAATACTTTACTAAACCACATTGAATATTATGTTATTTTAGCAGTGATTTGGACCAAGCATGTATGATGTAGTAATACAAAACTATTTTAGTTCACACACTGTGACATTAGCTAGTCATGTTAGCTTGTAATATATCGAGCAGAGCTAACTAGCAAGTTAGCCAAACGTTAGCGGTTAGCCGTTTATGCTATGCTAGCTGTTGGCTACTGAACATTAACAAACTGGATTCCGCTGTAAGAAAGCTGTGAAACTTTACAATAAACTTGGCGACAACACTGTGACAACCCGCTGCATGTTTATGTGTAATTCTCCCGTGTTGGAGACGAGAGGGTGGCGCAGCAGCACTGCAATAAGCTGTAAGCTAACGTTAGCAGCCACCTGTTAAGCCCGGTTTCCCGGGCGCAACATCTTGCAAGAAACAGCATCTCAGGGCTTCTTAACATTTAACAACCTATTAATGATGCATACCCACTTAACGGGAAGAAACTCAGCAAACTGACGATATTAACAATTTTTACCTAAACGAAATTCAATTCTAACGCCAAGCTCTAAATCAGCACTTAGCGAAAACGGGCTAACGGGGCTAACGCTACTTTAGCACATAAAGGCGATCTTTTCTACTTCATATTATCTGCACAATCGACATATCATATGAAAGCTGAGATTCCACAGATTCCATATGTATAAGTTTATTCACTGTACGACCAAAACTCAGCTAACTAGAAGAAGAAACGTAACCTTAAATAAAAAATAAAACATTCACAAACTAAGGATTATCTAAATACATGTTTAACTCCATTACAGTCGCAGGACTCACCAGATCTCAAGTCTTCTGTTCTTTGTTGACGTCCCGATGCTCATATTCAACGTGTAGATGTAAAACGATCCCGATATTAATCCATAAACTCCTGCAGCAGAAATACAGACAGCTGTAGCTCCGCAGGAGAGCCGCTCAAACTGACGTGAATGTTTCAAATGTGAACAACAGGCGCGGGCAGTTCTCATTGGCAGGTTTCTTCGATTACGTTAATATTAACCAATCAGGAGTGTTGTGGACTCATTCCAATTCTGCCTGACTTGTCTGCCGTGTTATGGCTGAATTCTATTTCAAGTGCCGTAGCTCTGGCTGTCGGCCAGAATCCGAAAACCATACACATTATACTGCATGTAAGACTAAGGCTTATTACTGTATATTGACCAATGGAAAAAAAAACACATAAATAAAACAAGGATAACTGTGACTTATTGTTGAGTAAATAACAGTGTGTGTTTTAAACCTGGGTCCTCCCTGCAGAGATTTCTCCACTTTCTATGATTTTTATTTTTTTAAATGATATTGTCAACTGTAGATGTTTACAATATAGTAAGTTAGGAATTTCATGAAAACATATTTATTTACTTTTGTTTCAACATTGGATATTTTGTGTTTGTGGTGGATTCAAACGAATATTGAGAAAATGATTTATGTAAAAAAAATGTACGTTTTTTGTATTTTACACTTTTTTTTACAGTTTTATGATAACCTTAAAATTACAAAGAAATATCTTAAAATCTTATAATAGTAATACACTTTTATATTACGAGTTACATATTTAATTACAGATAATAATTTTTATTTTACCTACATCTGCATGTATTTTCTGAAAGTGCAAAAATACTGTAAATATTATATAGTAAATTTACTTTAAAAAAAAAATGAAATAAATGTTATTTGTTGTTATTGTCAAAATACTTAAAATAATGTTTTGGGTTGTTAATTTATAGTTCATATCTGTAATTTTACAGGATTTTGCAAGTTTGATTTGAAATGCTTTTATTGATTTAGAAAATAATTGTATTGATTTAAAAAAATAATTGTATTGATTTAAAAAATTGTTTTATTGATTTAAACTGACATGCATCCGCTAAGACTACGTAGCAACGGCAGGATCTGCTTCGATAGAGTTTTTTTATTACAGATTTGAAAACATCGTTGCTTGCTTTAAAAGTACCACAATTCATGATGTCAAACCTTGGAAAGTATCTAGATACCCCTCCCCTAATGCCAAAGTAACTGTTAACTGAATATGTTTTGCCGTTTGATGGCTGGAACGTTGCGTAAAAAGGACCGCAGCTCCGTGTTGAGGGTTTCTGCCCCGTTACTTATTCGCTGTTTTCTTGTCCCTCTTCTCTTTTTCTTTTCTTCGCTGGGGACTCATCAGCCATTAATCTGTGCTCTCCAAATATATTACAATTAATATTAAAATCCTCCATGTTGTTCTCAGACGGGAGACAATGGAAAACTAAAGACAAGCAAACAGTTTGAAAAGTATACAGTTCAATCGACCGGACTTCTTTCTGCAGATGTGAGCGTCCTTAACAACGGTCAATAAGTCCTTGACAGCGGTCTGTACTACTGGATTAACAACGTGTCACGTGTTCTGAATTGGCCAATCAGAATTGAGTATTCAACTAAGCCATGTAATAACAGTATGTAGTGTCTCTACTTTAAAGAGTCATCTCCTGCTGATGTTCAGGTGTATATCAGTATGTATTTAAACCTGTACTTTTATTTAATGAGAAATCAAACTTGAACATTGTGGGGTTTATTTTACAGACTCTTATTTTAGTTTTTAGATATATCTGCATCACGTCCTCTCACTGACTCTTTATCTGTCTGTCTTTTTTAGAAACAGATGAGAAGAAAGGAACCAAAACGTTTCAGCTGTGGCCAATGTGGGAAAGATTTCACTACATCAAGTGATCTTCAGAGGCATTATCGTATTCACACTGGAGAGAAACCACACAGCTGTGACCAATGTGGGAAAACATTTTCTCAAAAAAGCGGCCTTTCATCCCACCAGAGCATCCACACTGGAGAGAAACCACACAGCTGTGAAATGTGTGGGAAAACCTTTGCTCAGAAACGCACCCTTTCAACTCATCAGCTCATTCACACTGGAGGAAAACCACACAGCTGTGAAGAGTGTGGAAAAACGTTCACTTCATCAAGTGATCTCTCAGTCCATCATCGTATTCACACAGGAGAGAAACCATACTGGTGTGAAGAGTGTGGGAAAACCTTTTCTCATGTAGTAATCTTAAAGCCCACCAGCGCACTCACTCTGCCTCCATCTGATCCTTTTCTGAGTCAAGCTAGCATTCCTCCTGCTTTTCTCCAAATGTAAAGCTGACCAACAGTGACTTTACGTTCTAATAAACATGTTTTTTATGGACTACATTCAGACCTCCCAAAACCCTGCTGTCCTCACACACTTAGCTCTATATGAGAGTGCTCTGGTTAATGAAAATGTTTTTTGATTTGAATAAAGCAGCCTTATACTGTTGCTGCGATGCTGAACGTAACAATGATCTGTCTACCAGCAGCCTGTGAATGAGACGTTTAGGGAACATCTGTAAATAGAAGCATCTCTTGATCTTTTCCGTACATTTCTTAATATAGTCTTTATGTATAATACTTCCTAATCAATTACCCGTTGTGTGTAGTTGCAATTTTAGTGAGCATCGAGTTCAGAAAGGTTCTTGCTATGTTTAGTTGCCCAACATTCACTGAATATTTTTATTTCACATTTATGTTCAATTGAAATGTTTGAGTTTTTGTCCTTTTTGAAGTGATCTTTAAAACACTAAGACACGTTGGGTATGAGAAGAGAGACACTAGTAATGTGAGACTCAGTCGCAGTTATCCAGGTTAGAACTGAAACTCACTGAGAGTCACTATTTCTGGAGAAAGGTGTTAAATGTTTGAAATATGAAAGTCCATCATCTTCCGTTGAATTGCGGTGAAGGAGGGTCGTTAAATAAATATTTACATCTTGTGCTGCATCGCTACTTTTATTCTTGAATAATCTCCTTTCTGAATGCAGAATTGAAATGGCCCATTTGAAGCTAAAGTACTTGAAGGAGACTAGACTGGGGTCATCTTTAGAGAGGAGGGGGTATCAAGGGTGGGATTTAGGGGGAGGGATGAAGGGTAATGTGTTCACTCCTCCATCCTTTTGTTCCTGGAGGTTTCACATCAAGTCTGAGAGCAGTCGTCTCTGAGCAACTACTGCACATTTACATTTCTAAATGTCTGCTTTCCTAGTACATGTTGGGTTTGAGAAGAGAGACCCTTTATTTAAACTCTGGTATAATCTGATTTCTCTCATGTTCATCATTTGACTTCATTGTGACAGCCGTTTCTTTTCTGTGTTCACAGTCAATTTCTTTTGAAAAAATAAAATATATTGGAAAATTCAAGTTTTGTGTTAAAGTACAATATTTCTCTGGAATTCTATGTTTGTTAAATTGAGAGTGTAAGGCCTGTAATGGTTTATGGGTGTCACTGATAAGAGGAGAGGCAGTTTCTTCTCTCTCCCCTCACAGCAGTACACAGGGGGAGGGGGGGGGGGGCTCCTGACTTAAGGAGAAATACACTGAGGCCCGAAAAAGGTTTTGTGTCATAGCCGAGAATAATATTTTGCAAGTCCTGCAGAGTAGGGGTCAGCCCAGGGGCACAGCGGAGGACCCGGAAGGGGTCTCAGGCGGACGGCCCGGGGGCAAGGCAGAGATCAAGGAAGGGCGAAGACCACAGCGGCAGGGCTCTCGGCTAACTTCTTTCACCATCCTCCCGGAACCGTCCCGAAATACAATCTAAGCCGTCCCGAAATTAATGTGGACCGTCCCGAATTTAAAATATTAGTTTTTCTACATTATCATTAGTTAAAATCATTCAAGTGACCTTTAACATAAATAAAACATCATACAAATCATTAGATGATAATTCATCAACCTTTTAATTGAGTAAATCAGTCAAACACATAAACAAAGGCCAAATATATTTAAAAAAAAACACACAAGCGAGAAAGTTACTCTAATATTGAATCCAATCAAGTTCTATCCAATTATCAAAAACATCCAACACTCTGTCCTGAAGACAGAAGACAGAACCCAGAGTAACCACTAACCAGGATGACAGTCTGTAACACAGTCAGGAGACCTTTACAAACTGCCCCGCCCCCTCGCACACAGACGGGGGAGAGAGCTCTCTCGTCTGGATTGGAAAGATCGAAAATAAGATCGAAAATACATCATAGACGCATTTTGTAGACTTATTGCATATTAGAAACGGAGTTGGCGAAACTAAAACTGCGATATAATGTTCATGTAGCAATAATACATGACATATATGTTTTAAATGTCTCCACTACCGATAAAAAGTCAGATAACGTCGGAGCTTAACGCTACCACTGTCTTTAATAATTCCGGCCCGGGGCCCGTTTAATACCGGGGCTCGGTACCCATCCCTACATGGGGAGAGACGCAGCATATTGCTAAGGACTAAATACGATGGAGAGTTCTCATCTCAGCCTTATTACCCATAGGGGATGAAGAGGAGTTAGTAAATAAAGAGGCCGGCGCTCCAGGGTTAGGTTCTGCTGTGCGTTTTCGTGATGTAACGTAAACAATTGCAGAATTCCTCCACGGGATGCCATTGTCATTGTACATCACTCAACGCGAAATACACACACTCAGTACATAGCTAGACCCAATAATTTGCGGGCCAGGAGTTTGCGGGCACAGCTGTGTGTGTGTGTGTGTGTGTGTGTGTGTGTGTGTGTATTTCGCGGTTTGCTAAATGTTTTGTGCGTGTGTGTTTATGTTGACAAGGAGGTTTAATAACTGTGTGCTACACAAAACGTGCAGTCAGTTTCATTTTCATCGCCGTTCGTACTGTAGTAGAGTTATCAGGGTATTTTTATTTTAACTCTCGTCCCAAATTCGTCCCAAGATTATTTTTTATCCTCCCCGACCCTATTTTTTTCGGCCCCGGGACGACGGGACGTCCTTAAGCTCGAGCCCTGCACAGCGGGCGAACTCAGGGGGCCGGGCATGAGAGCAAAGGCAGCGGCTGAAAGAGTCAGGAGGCCGGGCTCGAGGGCGAAGGCCGCGGCACTCAGGGGGCCGGGCTCGAGGGCGAAGGCAGCGGCACTCAGGGGGCCGGGCTCGAGGGCGAAGACCGCGGCACTCAGGGGGCCGGGCTCGAGGGCGAACAAGAAGGCGGCGACGGGACAACCCCGGAGGACGAGCAGGAAGGCGCCGACGGGACAGCTCCGGAGGCCAGGCAGGACCCAGTATCGGCCGGACAGGAACCGGAGCCGACAGGACAGGCGTAGATGGGATCCTGAACATGACATGGGCTGGTGTCAATGGGACCCCGGATGGAGCAAGGGCTGGTGTCGACTGGACCCCCAACGGAACAGGACACAGAGTTGGCAGGACCCCCGGTGGAACAGGTGTCGGCGGGACCTCCAACAGGACAGGACACAGAGTTGGCAGGACCCCCGGCGGGACAGGTGTCGGCGGGACCCCCAACAGGACAGGATCTGGTGTTGGCAGGAAACCCGGCGGAGCAGGTGTCGGCGGAAACCCCAACAGCACAGGATCTGGTGTTGGCAGGAAACCCGGCGGAGCAGGTGTCGGCGGGACCCCCAACAGGACAGGATCTGGTGTTGGCAGGAAACCCGGCGGAGCAGGTGTCGGCGGAACCCCCAACAGGACAGGACATAGGGTTGGCAGGACCCCCGGCAGAAGAGTAGTCGGCGGGACCCCCAATGGGACAGGACATGGAGTTGGCAAGACCCCCGGCAGGAGAGTAGTCGGCGGGACCCCCAACGGAACAGGACATAGGATTGGCAAGACCCCCGGCAGAAGAGTAGTCGGCGGGACCCCCAACGGCACAGGACATAGGGTTGGCAGGACCCCCGGCAGGAGAGTAGTCGGCGGGACCCCCAATGGGACAGGTCATGGAGTTGGCAAGACCCCTGGCAGGAGAGTAGTCGGCGGGACCCCCAATGGGACAGGACATGGAGTTGGCAGGACCCCCGGCAGAAGAGTAGTCGGAGGAACCTCCAACGGCACAGAACATAGGGTTGGCAGGACCCCCGGCAGAAGAGTAGTCGGCGGGACCCCCAACAGGACAGGACATGGAGTTGGCAAGACCCCCGGCAGGAGAGTAGTCGGCGGGACCTCCAACGGCACAGGACATAGGGTTGGCAGGACCCCCGGCAGAAGAGTAGTCGGCGGGACCCCCAACGGGACAGGACATAGGGTTGGCAAGACCCCCGGCAGAAGAGTAGTCGGCGGGACCTCCAACGGTACAGGACAGGGGGTAGGCGTCGACCGTAGAGCCAACAGGACACGGGGGGCTGGCGTCGGCCGGAGAGCCAACAGGAGACGAGGTGCTGGAGTCGGCCGGACCACCGACAGGACACGAGGGGCTGGAGTGGGCCGAACCACTAACAAAACACGGGGGGCTGGAGTGGGCCGAACCACTAACAAAACACGGGGGGCTGGCGTCGGCCGGGGAGCCAGTACTGGAGCCGAAACTGGAGTCGGGACCATGGCTGCTGGGACCGGAACAAAGGCCTGGACCATGGCTGTATGGGCCGGTTCTGGAGCCGGAGCCATGGCTGTTGGGACCAGAACTGGGGCTGGAACCATGGCTGCTGGGGCCAGAACTGGGGCTGGAACCATGGCTGCTGGGGCCAGAACTGGGGCTGGAACCATGGCTGTTGGGACCAGAACTGGGGCTGGAACCATGGCTGTTGGGACCAGAACTGGGGCTGGAACCATGGCTGTTGGGACCAGAACTGGGGCTGGAACCATGGCTGTTGGGACCAGAACTGGGGCTGGAACCATGGCTGCTGGGGCCAGAACTGGGGCTGGAACCATGGCTGCTGGGGCCAGAACTGGGGCTGGAACCATGGCTGCTGGGGCCAGAACTGGGGCTGGAACCATGGCTGCTGGGGCCAGAACTGGGGCTGGAACCATGGCTGCTGGGGCCAGAACTGGGGCCGGAACGTGAGCCAGAAACATGGCTGCTGGGTCTCGAGGTTTAAAGCAGTCGTGCAGTTTATCGGGAGGAGTCACAAAGTCCCTTAAAAACTCAGTGAGCTCCTTAACCAGGGCTTATCTGCAACTTCCCGGCGTGCTCGTGAAAGAGCAGCCTCCTGAGCCTCTTTACCATGAGCCCTCATCCACTCACCAAGAAAACATAAAAGTTTGCAGGATAATTTGCCAACCTCATCCTCGAAAAACACTGCTAGGTCCATTCTCTGGTTAGATCCTTCTGTTAGGGTTGAGTGAAGCAGGCAGGACCCGAATGCAGATAACAAAGAAAATACCTTTATTAAGGTTTTAGCGGTAACAAAAAGAACACTAACCCGTGAACACAGTCACAGACAAACAAGGATCTAACTAAGACAGACAGAAAAACCAGAACTTAAATACACACAAGACTAATCACACCACAAGACACAGGTGAGGAGGGAGGAGAAAACACAGGGGCACCAGGTGAACACAATCAGGAAATCAGACACACCAGGGAAACTAACGACGGGAAGGCAAACACAGGGAGTAGGATCAGACAAGACACAAGGAGGAAAACATTTCAAAACAAAACAGGAAACCAGAGACAGAAAAAGACAAGACACAACACAACACAGACAGATCGGGACACCCTGAGGTTTCTCCCATGTTCCCCTTTAAACTGTGGGGTTTCTCTGGAAGTGTTTCCTTGTACGATGTGAGGGTCTAAGGACAGAGGGTCTAAGGACAGAGGGTCTAAGGACAGAGGGTGTCGTTTTCTCATACTGATATTCTGAACAAACTGTGCTGTTGTATTTGCTGTAAAGTGTCTTTACTGTAGGGTATTTTTTTATTATATGTACAGCACTTTGGCTCGACCAAAAATCGTTTAAAAATGTGCTATATAAATAAAACTTGATTTGATTTGATTTGAAAATGGCGTCCGTCTGTTATAAAAACGATCTCAAATTACAGCTAAATAGTGCACTAAAATACGTTTCAGAAAACTTTTGAGGGCAGAAATAAACAGTACAGTAACAGAATCTTGATTTGTGTTTGATCAAGACTGCATATTTGACCAGTTCAAATAAGCCTTGGTTGAGAAAAAGGACACCACATGATGGCTGTATGTTCAGAAACGTTCAAAACCAGAAACAGTACATATGCATTTTGTGACAGTTATTTATCATTTGTGACATTGTTAACATGTTTTTAATAAGCATTTAAACATTTTCAATTCATTTCAGAAAAGCTCTTATAACATGAATGGCATGGTGGTTTTAGTTAACGTTAGCTACCTTTGCTATTAGCTAACATTAAAGGTCCCATGTCATGCTTTTACGGTTATTACCCGTCCCCTTGTGTGTTGAAGGTGTTTCTGCATGTGAACGGTCTGCAGAGTCACAAACCCTCAAAGTGCACCCTGTAGCGAGTAAAACTCTAACCCCTAGATTCCACCGGGTCCGTCTGCGCCGCGTTACGGCTGCGCCGCGGTTTTGGTCCGGCCTCCTCCGGCGTCATACCCTACCAGGCGCGTTTCAGAAGCATTTCAGAAGCATTTCAGAAGCGGAGCGTCTTGCCTGCCGGCTCGCAGTTTTTGTTGATTTGGGCATATTTCCTGGACAGTGTTATGGTTTAGGTGTTTTGCTTTCTCCTCCTCCTCTCTGTCTTCTCTCTCTCTCTCTCCTGTGCAGTGTGGTGATCGTTAGAAGGCACAGCTGGTTCACAATGAGGAGCACCATCTAATCAACTCCTCCATAAAACCCTGGTCATGTTCACACTCCAGTGCCAGATCACTCCGTCTCACTCGGTAGAGCTGAACGTCGTAGTATCTCGTTTAGTGTGATTTTCTCTTGCTGTTTTTGTTGAAGAGTAAACTTTGTTAAAAGACTGAATCCATCTGGTCTCTGCCATAGTAGGTCCTGAACTTTTGACCCAGCCCTAACAGAATTATCTGGCCATAAAACATGGACCCGGCAGAGACTGCATTTTCATGGGACCTTTAAGATTAGACTGCCAGGAGTTTTAGCTATATTGACCTTATAAACAGTCAAATTACCAACATTTAAATAAAAGCAATAAATGACTTTTCTTTTCACTATCTCTGTAAAGCGACTTTGAGCACCTGGAAAAGCGCTAACAAAAGAAATCTATTTGCTGCAGTTGGTCAAAAAGCAGTTGGTTAAAAGACAAGATATCTTTGGACATGAAGAAGGGTTCAAGTAGCATTACCAGAATCTGTGAAGTCACATTCTGTTTTATCTTCAAATGAAACATACAGAGGCCACAACAATTAAGCAACGACAAATGCAGTTCAATCACTAGCATTGCAATCTTTGAACAAGGTCGGCCTTTTGTGTCAGTTCAATCATTTCAACCAGATACGAGTTCTTGTAGAGCCTGAGCTGGAGGGTGTGGACAAGATGTCAGTATCGTCTGATTGAGCAGACACTGCTTCTTCAACGGCGGTAAAGATGTATTCTTGGACACCATCATCAGGCATTGGGATGACCTTGATAGTTGTCAAATCTTCAAGGTCAGCAGTGGATGTCAGGTTGACTAGTGCATCTCCAACGTCTCTGTCTTGATATTGCATTCTCAAACCTCCACACACTTTCCTGACTTCATCAGTAAGCTGCTCCATTGTCTCTGGGATGCCATTAGGCAGAACTAGCTTCCTGGAGTCATCGGGATTCACAAGAATTCTCAACTTGGCTGGCGTTTTCACGGTCATGTCAGGCAGCCCCAAAGGAACTAGAACAAACAAGAACATAAACAACTATTAGTAATAATGATACACTGAAAGCAAACGTCTCTCTTACAATAGTGACATGCCTGGAATGACAGAGCAAATGATTGCCTAGATATATTATCACTTGAGATTAGAGTAGAGTAAGTCTCCATTTTGGGTTTGTCATTCCTTTTTAAACGTACATGAAAACTACATACAGTTCATTTTGGAACTTACCAAATCAGCATAAATGGTGACCTTCAGCGGAAACAGCAAACCAGTAAACACAAAGGAAATACATAAATAAGGTGTATTTAAACGATGTTAACCCAGCATAAAGCACACACCCTCAAAGCATGGTTAACAAGACGGGCAGCGGGTTGTTTGTTTCCCCCCGTCCCCACTGTTTACAGCCCACTCTCCGGAGCGGCGTGGTCCGAGTGCGGGTTGCTGCAGAGCAGAGATACACCTTCAGCCACATAACTATAGCGCTCCCGGAGCTTTAATAACGGCTCGCCAAAAGTATAAACATCTCTAACCAACACACTCTCACTCTCTAAGCGTCCAGGAGCGACGCTTGGTCAGGGTCCTGAGCGCCCAGGAGCGACGCTTGGTCAGGGTCCTGAGGCGCCCAGGAGCGACGCTTGGTCAGAGTCCTGAGCGTCCAGGAGCGACGCTTGGTCAGGGTCCTGAGCGTCCAGGAGCGACGCTTGGTCAGGGTCCTGAGGCGTCCAGGAGCGACGCTTGGCCAGGGTCCTGAGCGTCCAGGAGCGACGCTTGGTCAGGGTCCTGAGGCGTCCAGGAGCGACGCTTGGTCAGGGTCCTGAGCGTCCAGGAGCGACGCTTGGTCAGGGTCCTGAGCGTCCAGGAGCGACGCTTGGTCAGGGTCCTGAGCGTCCAGGAGCGACGCTTAGTCAGGGTCCTGAGCGTCCAGGAGCGACGCTTGATCAGGGTCCTAAGCGTCCAGGAGCGACGCTTGGTCAGGGTCCTGAGCGTCAAGGAGCGACGCTTGATCAGGGTCCTAAGCGTCCAGGAGCGACGCTTGGTCAGGGTCCTGAGCGTCCAGGAGCGACGCTTGGTCAGGGTCCTAAGCGTCCAGGAGCGACGCTTGATCAGGGTCCTAAGCGTCCAGGAGCGACGCTTGGTCAGGGTCCTGAGCGTCCAGGAGCGACGCTTGATCAGGGTCCTAAGCGTCCAGGAGCGACGCTTGGTCAGGGTCCTGAGCGTCCAGGAGCGACGCTTGGTCAGGGTCCTAAGCGTCCAGGAGCGACGCTTGATCAGGGTCCTGAGCGTCCAGGAGCGACGCTTGGTCAGGGTCCTGAGCGTCCAGGAGCGACGCTTGGTCAGGGTCCTGAGCGTCCAGGAGCGACGCTTGGTCAGGGTCCTGAGCGTCCAGGAGCGACGCTTGGTCAGGGTCCTGAGGCGTCCAGGAGCGACGCTTGGTCAGGGTCCTGAGCGTCCAGGAGCGACGCTTGGTCAGGGTCCTGAGCGTCCAGGAGCGACGCTTGGTCAGGGTCCTGAGGCGTCCAGGAGCGACGCTTGGTCAGGATCCTGAGCGTCCAGGAGCGACGCTTGGTCAGGGTCCTGAGCGTCCAGGAGCGACGCTTGGTCAGGGTCCCGAGGCGTGCAGTTGGGACGCTTGGTCAGGGTCCTGAGCGTCCAGGAGCGACGCTTGGTCAGGGTCCCGAGGCGTGCAGTTGGGACGCTCCGAGGCTCCTTCAGCTTCATAAAGGGACGCAAATAGCTTTCAACTGATTGCAATGTATTCCCATCGGCGGCGGGATTTGACGCTCATGGAAGCACGGCATTCGTTTGTGTCGGAGGCTGTTAAAGGCAATGTGAGCGTCCATTCCCATTGGATAACGGAGAATTGTACACCCGGAAGTAAGTATTCCCCTTACTGTGGATTGATTTGACAGAGATATCTCCACTACTCATCAACTCAGAAACACCAGATTATCTTGTTAATTAAACCACATTGATAGGTTTTAGTGTGCAATGCTTTTGTCACGTGTTCCCCTTCAATTCTGAGAAACAAGGATTGTGGGTAATGTACTGTAGTGTCTTCGGCCATCCAAAACTCATAGAGAACGACTTCTCAGAATTGAAGGGGAGAACGTGACAAAAGCATTGTGCACTAAAACCTATCAATGGACCCTGACCAAGCGTCGCTCCTGGACGTTTATGGAGTGAGAGTGTGTTGCTCTAACGCTGGCTGGGGTCTGGCTGTTAGTGTATTTAATATGCTGCAGTGTTTTTTATGAGCGGAGCACGTATTTTAAAGGCATTTTTTGAATGAAGACATGCGATGCTGATGAAGTTAGCGTTGTACTATGTGCTCTGTTTAGCCCCCGACGGCCCCAGCCCCTGTTCATAAACAAGCTTGAATTAAACACTCTCTCCTTTTTACTCCAAAGGCCCATGCCACTCAGTTATATGCATTTCAGTCACCAATGTGTGTGTGTGTGTGTGTGTGTGTGTGTGTGTGTGTGTGTGTGTGTGTGTGTGTGTGTGTGTGTGTGTGTGTGTGTGTGTGTGTGTGTGTGTGTGTGTGTGTGTGTGTGTGTGTGTGTGTGTGTGTGTGTGTGTGTGTGTGTGTGTCGGAGCACACCAGCCCGGGCCTTGATCAGACCACACCCAGGCACAGAGCAGACTGGCACGGTTTGCTCGTCAACAGGTATATATATATATATACATAAATAAATGACGTTCGCAGCAACTCAACCTTTCCACTAGTCAGTGCGCCCCATGCATGATACATTTATGAAGATGACCTGGTTAAACTGCTTAAAAACTAGCTAACACGTGGCTAAACTTGCTAACCCATAGCCACATACAAATACCTCATGTGAAACCAATATAACATTTGCAACTATTTAAACTTTTCACTAGTCAAACCGACACCACAAAGAATCGCCACTTGCCTGTCAGCCTTCCATCTGTGCACAAACTTATCTGGTGCCCTCATTGGTCATGTGCGCGTTCGTGTGTGTTGGAGGAGGGGCTCTGTGAGGAAGTGGCAGAGTTTTTCCAGCTGTGTATTTTCAAATTCTAGCGCACTCGAGCTGGTTTCTCCAAAATGACCTACCCCACCTTTAATTAGACCAATTCAAAAAAGTATTTTGATTAAATGACACAGTCGTTACACTTCTTCCAGTGTTCCAGATCCATGGTGGTCTTTTCGTAGTCCAATGGGCGTTTTTGTGGTACAAGGTATTCTTTTAACAATGCTGCTGTAATCTGAAGAATTGGTTGTAATGGTCAGACATGATCTTGGTTCCATATACTGGTTTCTTTCTTTTCTAAAATGATACAAATAATCAGCTTGTAATGGTCTGAGCTGATGTCATCATGGCTTGAGATGGTTACGCATCTTCAAGTAGTCCAAACTACTTTTTGAATGGTAGAACTGAATGACTCTTGGATCATGAACTGGTTTCTTGATGCTATAACTTGGACCAAAATGCTCTTTAAATGGTCCAATATGATGTTATTGTGGCCTGAATGGGTTTCTTCATGAATGTATAGTCCAACAACCCTTTAGTTCTGAGACAATCCAAGTTGCTTTGGATTTTAAATATGAAGGACAGACCATCTGTTTCAATGTATTTCTTTATTTAGAGAAAGGGGCATGGTACTATCAGATCATTTTCTTCTCCCTGCTCCTTTTCGGGTCCGTGTGTTTATAGAGACATGATTTGTAAATATTTGTTGAACGGAACCAATAACAATGAAATGAAGTGAATGTGTTGTCCTGGTTGGCCACCACTCTTGTACCAATAAGCCTGATTCCTCACCCTTATTGAATGCTTATATATAAATGTCTCTCCTTCCTCCATCAGAGCCGTGAACCTCTTTCCCAACCGGGTCATCGGGTGCATCGGGCAACATGGCGGAGAACCCGTCGAGGAAATCAACAAAATCCTGGGACTCCCGTTTCCTGGTGAGCAGCGCCCACGATCAGCTGATCACGGAGAAAACGACTTCTTCGCCGGACTCGTGGAGGAAGGAGGAGGAGGAGGAGGAGGAGGAAGAAGAAGAAGAAGATAGAGATAGTGGAAGTGATTAAAAAACTGGACGAACTGACTGTTGATGAACTGATATAAGAACACATGATCACACACTAAAATATGAAGTGTTGGACTGTAAAAAGCTTTTATAAATTCCCTGTCAGACAATTTATTTACTCTGATCAGATCGATCCTGATTTACACCAACATCTCTTTGTGTATTTAGAAAACTTACATATTCTTTGTTAAATAAAACACATTTTTCTTTGCTTTTCTTTTGGTATCAGCAGTGGCGACTGGTCATTAGGGGCAGGTGGGGCACAGCCCCACCTAGTGTCAGCAGAAAGTATTACACATAATGATTACAAAAAATGCAAAGAGATGCAAAAAAAGAAATAAAAAAAGATATAAAATATATTTTAAGGTCATGTTTAATCATCTGATTCGTCTGTACATTGCTGTTTTAGTCTGTGTTCTTCTAATTAGTGTCTACAGTGCCGTTTTGAGCCGTGTGGGACAAAACCTGACCATGCCCCTCCCTCTCACTGTCAAAGTGAACGGTGACTGTAAAAACTACACTGCGCATGCTCAGAGTATTTTTCAATGTAATGTGTGGCAAAAAAAAAAGTCCTTAGGGGCACAGAGCTGCCATCCCCACCATACGTCATCTCACATCATTCAGAGCTGATTTGGACTTTTACAAAAAAGTTATAGACATGTTTGTCCAGAAGGATAGGCAAATGGACTTCATCTTCAAGTCAAGGTAAGACCGCAATTTGATTGAAAATGGGATCTTACTAAGAGAGAACAATTCAATATTTAAATGATAAAATTACATTTTTTGGGTATCCTTTTGTTGAACTGTCTGTTTAAAATTAATCGAAGCATCAGACAAAAAAAGCTTTTGAAAATAATATTATATTTTGGTTTAGGTCAAAATATAATATGTGTAAACCTGAAGAGTCAGTGCCAGTGCCTCAGCAGCCATGAACCTCACTGCACGTCACTGCAGAAGCTTATATATAGACATCTACGTTTTTTGTGCCCCACCACTTTTGTACATATAAAAACGCCACTGGGTATCAGTACTAAAAAGCAGGTATTGTATTAAAAAACACCATAACAACCAGCTCTATGTTCTGTCTGCTGGGTTTGAGAAACATGCTTTTGTAATAAACATGTAAATATTTACAACTTTGTCATATCATATCTCTTCAAATACAATGCATGGGTTTGTCAATTCTGCCCATTGTATACTCTATTCCTGAAGAAACACACTTGTACATCGTTTCATTCTGTATTTATTTTAACTTGTCGGTACCAGTACGTAACAAGAAATATGTCAGTCAATAAAAGTTGTGTATTAAACAGTGAAAGCACCAAAGTACTTACAGTACTAAAAGTAAAAGTACTCGTTCAATAGAATAGCCCATCCCTGAATCATAAATATTATAATATAATTACTCAGAAATCGATTAATCAATGTGAACATAGCTTTAATATTGTGTGTATAGTTTGAATATGAAATCTATCAACTGTAGTGATCGCTGTTTATCACTGTTTATCATAATTCACTCATGGAACTACAGGTTGGGGGTATTGTTTCTGCACGGACATATATGTTGTTGACTGTACTTATTGTGTGCCCTCCTTGCTTCTTCCTCTTTGCTTCCCGGGCTTCAAGCCGGCAACATGTGGTTTTCTGCTGCTGAATAAAACCAACTTTGCACCTTTGATGCACCGCCTCTATTCAAACCCTTGCGTATGCATCGCACTGCATAGCTTAACAGATAGCGAACAAAGACTCAGAAGACAGTTGTTGAGTTGACCATTTACTGAGGCTTGAAATTGTAAAACTGCAAGAATAAACAGAAAAATACAACACAAGTTACACAATTGAAATAATACATGTGCAACATAATGCAAAATAGAGTGCAGTATAATCAACAGCCTATGCTAAGAATGAGCTATGTCCGTTAGCTTAGCAGCTAGTTAGCTTAGCAGCTAGTTAGCTTAGCTTATCTTAAACATTGAAACCACACAATCAATTAAACCACATTTTAGAAACACATAACTTGGCACACAGGTAAGTTTGTATACTTACAGACAGATCTACTCCAAGGATTAAAACAAAATGATCTGTGGCATAGAACTGAGCTACGAAGTGCTCTGCATGGCTTTGCTGTGTAAACTAAAACACAAGATGGAGAGTCGCGCTATTTGGTGCCTTAAAGCTACAGTACCGACTTTTGCCACTAGGGGGAGCCAATACACTATGGTGTCAGAACAGCCTCCGACTCCCTTCTCTCGGCACTACACAACTAAATATAGTGGAGTAGAAAGTTAAATATGTGCCTCTTAATTATTATCACATGTCATTTGTTAGACGCTTTTATCCAAAGCGACTTACATACATTCAGTACTGTGGACAACCCCCACAGGAGCACTTTGAGGAGAAGTGTCTCAGGGACACAACGACATGCTGACTGCAGTGGGACTCGAACTCGCTACGTTTTATTTTACGTTTTATTTTACATTTTCTAACAGATTTACCCCGAGTTGGTATAGTCCAGTCTCCCCACACAATGGTACAGTCCAACTGCCAGCGGGAAAGCGCTGTTTGTCACGCGACACGATGTACCCGGTCACCATGGCGACAGAAGAAGGAGAAGCATCGTAGCTTAGAAACGAGAGAAAGCAGAGACTTTATCTCCGGATTCACACCATAACCCCTGGGTTTCTTACGGTATGTAAACCTTCTAATGTCCCGGTAAACTTGCATTAAGATAGATATGAACCACAGAGAGTTAGGGTCCAGCTACAGCTCAGGGTTTAGCCACATGCTAAAGTTAGCTTCAGAGCTAGCAGTCTGTATTTGTAAACAAAGACGAGCTGGAAATGAAACAAAACATACTTAAAAACGGGTTAAAAAACGTTTCTGATGGAAGGAAACGACCTGTTCTCTCTTTGAATGTGGTTTATACCTTTCAGATAACATCTAGCAACAGGTAAAGCCTTACAATGAACCGTTTTCTATGGTTGGAAACTATATTTTAAGGTCACTTTATACTCCTTAGCTACATATCAGAGATACATATTGTTCTTTTAATACTCTTTGTTTGTCTGGATTATATCTCACATTTGCATTAACAGTAATATATGTATAAATGCTACTAAATGAATGCAAAATATATGATACTCTACACAGAAACTACTCAGTGTATGTCACAGTTTACACTTCACCCTTTCTAAACACTGAATGGAATAGGTTTTTGATGCTTATACATTGAAATAAACGACCTGTTTAAACTTTAATGTGGTTTATACATTTCAGATAACAACTGTCAACAGTTAACGGTACAACAATAAACAGTGTTTCATGGATGGAAAGTAAATAAAGTACATTTACTCAAATACAGATTGCAGGTAGTTGCATTAGCTTAAGTATTTTCATTTGATGTCACTTTATACTACTCCTTAATTACATACCAGATATAAATATGTACTTTTAATAAGATAAGAGAAGAGTTACACATCATGTGAAACTAAAACTGGTATATATACATATATATAATGAATGAGTAAATGTGTCTTTCAGACGGCCCTTGATTACATGATGGTTATTAAGTCATCTCAATATATTTCTGTTTTCTTTCAGGCTGTTTCTCTGTCATTAAGGTGAGAGTTATCACGATGCCGGGGGAACACGGTGACCAGTTCAAACAGGGAGACCTGGTGTTCGCCAAGATGAAGGGGTTCCCCCACTGGCCTGCCAGGGTACACACACACACACACACACACACACACACACACACACACACACACACACACACACACACACACACACACACACACACACACACACACACACACACACACACACACACACACACACACACACACACACACACACACACACACACACACACACACACACACACACACACACACACACATATATATATACACACACACACACACACACACAATATAACTACCTACGTACAGATGTGTATTCCTAGCTAACGTGATATTCTGTGTGTTCAGGTGTGTCAGTGTGACGGCGGTGGAAGAAATAAGAGAATCCCAGTCTACTTCTTCGGGGAGCATCAGATGTACGTACACACACACACACACACACACACACACACACACACACACACACTAATCCTGACAGCAAAGACATGATGACTTCAAAGTGTAATATCCGTCCTCAGAAGAACGATCCCTCCGGAGAACATCGTGCCGTACGTCGGGAACAAGCTGAAGTTCGGCAGCGGCGTCCGGATCAAAGGCTTCACTGAAGCCATGTGGGAGATCCAGAACACGCCCGCCGTGGGGAGCAAACTCAAAGTAAGAGTCGCTTACAGGGTTCTTACACCTTTTCCAAAGTCAAATTCAAGGTGCATTTTCAAGCTTTTCAAGCATCTTACAGCTGTTGTAAATTACATATTTATATACACATACTTATACTCAAATGATTATTGTAATATAAAACAATCAGCCAAATAACCTTTCAATACATTATTGATTACTATTTCTGAGGTACTTTTAGGTTGGCAGTAAACATAAGTCAGAGGTACATGGTGTACTTTTCCTCCACTACATGTATTTAATACCTTTAGTTACTTCACAGATGTGGATGAATGATGTGAAATATAATCAAGTGTTAAATCAGACTTGAGTTCCACCTGGAGTAAATCCACAAGCTACCCTGCAGTATACAAAGTCATTCAAACTAGCTGCACCTTTACCAGCTTTGAGAACACTTTCATGATCAATCATTATAAAACATATCATATATATTATTCTGAAATGGACCAATCTGCACAATGACTACTTTCACTGTCGCTACTTTAAAGTGGACCTATCATGCTATATTTGAATAATATATTGTAGGGCCATACCTATATAAGGCATATTTATACTTTTTGTTTTTCAAAATACCAAACAGATCATGCATTTTAGCCATGCCTCATTTTGCTCAATTTGACATTTTTTAGCTCTGTTTTAGCTCTGGGCTGATTCAGTGAGAACAGCACCACCTACTGGCCTGGCATATGTACTACAGCGTCTCCAGCGCTTTCCAACGGCAATGGCCGTGGCTGTCTCCTCCTGATTGGTGGAGTTGGCCCAATAGCCGTAGCGCCACCGTCCTGACGTCAGGACAGTGTTCAAATCTGGATCAGTTTTTATCAGATCCGTTGCAGCCCCTTTTTTAGAGATTTGGGTATGGAGGAAAATAGAGAGGGTTGTGTTTTCTGACACTTGGTGAGTTCCCTGGAACACCGGGGACACATATTCATGTAGAAAAGACGTACACAAGTGCATTTTGCATGATAGGTCCCCTTTAACTGTATTTTGATGATAATACTTTTCTACTTTCACTTGAGGAACATTTTGAATGCAGCACTTTTACTGTAACAGAGTATTCCTACACTCTGGTACTTCTACTTTTACTCAAGTACAAGATCTGAGTACTTCTACTTTTACTCAAGTACAAGATCTGAGTACTTCTACTTTTACTCAAGAACAAGATCTGAGTACTTCTACTTTTACTCAAGGAGAAGATCTGAGTACTTCTACTTTTACTCAAGAACAAGATCTGAGTACTTCTACTTTTACTCAAGTACAAGATCTGAGTACTTCTACTTTTACTCAAGGAGAAGATCTGAGTACTTCTACTTTTACTCAAGTACAAGATCTGAGTACTTCTACTTTTACTCAAGGAGAAGATCTGAGTTTTTCTACTTTTACTCAAGTACAAGATCTGAGTACTTCTACTTTTACTCAAGTACAAGATCTGAGTACTTCTACTTTTACTCAAGTACAAGATCTGAGTACTTCTACTTTTACTCAAGGAGAAGATCTGAGTTTTTCTACTTTTACTCAAGTACAAGATCTGAGTACTTCTACTTTTACTCAAGTACAAGATCTGAGTACTTCTACTTTTACTCAAGTAGTGACCTGAGTACTTCTACTTTTACTCAAGTAGTGATCTGAGTACTTCTACTTTTACTCAAGTAGTGATCTGAGTACTTCTACTTTTACTCAAGTAGTGATCTGAGTACTTCTACTTTTACTCAAGTAGTGATCTGAGTACTTCTACTTTTACTCAAGTAGTGATCTGAGTACTTCTACTTTCACTCAAGTAGTGATCTGAGTACTTCTACTTTTACTCAAGTACAATATCTGAGTACTTCTACTTTTACTCAAGTACAAGATCTGAGTACTTCTACTTTTACTCAAGTACAAGATCTGAGTACTTCTACTTTTACTCAAGTACAAGACCTGAGTACTTCTACTTTTACTCAAGTAGTGATCTGAGTACTTCTACTTTTACTCAAGTACAAGATCTGAGTACTTCTACTTTTACTCAAGTAGTGACCTGAGTACTTCTACTTTTACTCAAGTACAAGATCTGAGTACTTCTACTTTTACTCAAGTAGTGATCTGAGTACTTCTACTTTTACTCAAGTAGTGATCTGAGTACTTCTACTTTTACTCAAGTAGTGATCTGAGTACTTCTACTTTTACTCAAGTAGTGATCTGAGTACTTCTACTTTTACTCAAGTAGTGATCTGAGTACTTCTACTTTCACTCAAGTAGTGATCTGAGTACTTCTACTTTTACTCAAGTAGTGATCTGAGTACTTCTACTTTTACTCAAGTACAATATCTGAGTACTTCTACTTTTACTCAAGGAGAAGATCTGAGTACTTCTACTTTTACTCAAGGAGAAGATCTGAGTACTTCTACTTTTACTCAAGTACAAGACCTGAGTACTTCTACTTTTACTCAAGTACAAGACCTGAGTACTTCTACTTTTACTCAAGTACAAGATCTGAGTACTTCTACTTTTACTCAAGTAGTGACCTGAGTACTTCTACTTTTACTCAAGTAGTGATCTGAGTACTTCTACTTTTACTCAAGTAGTGATCTGAGTACTTCTACTTTTACTCAAGTACAAGACCTGAGTACTTCTACTTTTACTCAAGTACAAGACCTGAGTACTTCTACTTTTACTCAAGTAGTGATCTGAGTACTTCTACTTTTACTCAAGTACAAGATCTGAGTACTTCTACTTTTACTCAAGTAGTGACCTGAGTACTTCTACTTTTACTCAAGTACAAGATCTGAGTACTTCTACTTTTACTCAAGTAGTGATCTGAGTACTTCTACTTTTACTCAAGTAGTGATCTGAGTACTTCTACTTTTACTCAAGTAGTGATCTGAGTACTTCTACTTTCACTCAAGTAGTGATCTGAGTACTTCTACTTTTACTCAAGTAGTGATCTGAGTACTTCTACTTTTACTCAAGTACAATATCTGAGTACTTCTACTTTTACTCAAGTACAAGATCTGAGTACTTCTACTTTTACTCAAGTACAAGATCTGAGTACTTCTACTTTTACTCAAGTACAAGACCTGAGTACTTCTACTTTTACTCAAGTAGTGATCTGAGTACTTCTACTTTTACTCAAGTACAAGATCTGAGTACTTCTACTTTTACTCAAGTAGTGACCTGAGTACTTCTACTTTTACTCAAGTACAAGATCTGAGTACTTCTACTTTTACTCAAGTAGTGATCTGAGTACTTCTACTTTTACTCAAGTAGTGATCTGAGTACTTCTACTTTTACTCAAGTAGTGATCTGAGTACTTCTACTTTTACTCAAGTAGTGATCTGAGTACTTCTACTTTTACTCAAGTAGTGATCTGAGTACTTCTACTTTTACTCAAGTAGTGATCTGAGTACTTCTACTTTTACTCAAGTAGTGATCTGAGTACTTCTACTTTTACTCAAGTAGTGATCTGAGTACTTCTACTTTCACTCAAGTAGTGATCTGAGTACTTCTACTTTTACTCAAGTAGTGATCTGAGTACTTCTACTTTCACTCAAGTAGTGATCTGAGTACTTCTACTTTTACTCAAGTAGTGATCTGAGTACTTCTACTTTTACTCAAGTACAATATCTGAGTACTTCTACTTTTACTCAAGGAGAAGATCTGAGTACTTCTACTTTTACTCAAGGAGAAGATCTGAGTACTTCTACTTTTACTCAAGTACAAGACCTGAGTACTTCTACTTTTACTCAAGTACAAGACCTGAGTACTTCTACTTTTACTCAAGTACAAGATCTGAGTACTTCTACTTTTATTCAAGAACAAGATCTGAGTACTTCTACTTTTACTCAAGTACAAGATCTGAGTACTTCTACTTTTACTCAAGTAGTGATCTGAGTACTTCTACTTTTACTCAAGTAGTGATCTGAGTACTTCTACTTTTACTCAAGTAGTGATCTGAGTACTTCTACTTTTACTCAAGTAGTGATCTGAGTACTTCTACTTTTACTCAAGTAGTGATCTGAGTACTTCTACTTTTACTCAAGTAGTGATCTGAGTACTTCTACTTTTACTCAAGTAGTGATCTGAGTACTTCTACTTTTACTCAAGTACAAGATCTGAGTACTTCTACTTTTACTCAAGAACAAGATCTGAGTACTTCTACTTTTACTCAAGGAGAAGATCTGAGTACTTCTACTTTTACTCAAGAACAAGATCTGAGTACTTCTACTTTTACTCAAGTACAAGATCTGAGTACTTCTACTTTTACTCAAGGAGAAGATCTGAGTACTTCTACTTTTACTCAAGTACAAGATCTGAGTACTTCTACTTTTACTCAAGGAGAAGATCTGAGTTTTTCTACTTTTACTCAAGTACAAGATCTGAGTACTTCTACTTTTACTCAAGTACAAGATCTGAGTACTTCTACTTTTACTCAAGTACAAGATCTGAGTACTTCTACTTTTACTCAAGGAGAAGATCTGAGTTTTTCTACTTTTACTCAAGTACAAGATCTGAGTACTTCTACTTTTACTCAAGTACAAGATCTGAGTACTTCTACTTTTACTCAAGTAGTGACCTGAGTACTTCTACTTTTACTCAAGTAGTGATCTGAGTACTTCTACTTTTACTCAAGTAGTGATCTGAGTACTTCTACTTTTACTCAAGTAGTGATCTGAGTACTTCTACTTTTACTCAAGTAGTGATCTGAGTACTTCTACTTTCACTCATGTAGTGATCTGAGTACTTCTACTTTTACTCAAGTAGTGATCTGAGTACTTCTACTTTTACTCAAGTACAATATCTGAGTACTTCTACTTTTACTCAAGTACAAGATCTGAGTACTTCTACTTTTACTCAAGTACAAGATCTGAGTACTTCTACTTTTACTCAAGTACAAGACCTGAGTACTTCTACTTTTACTCAGGTAGTGATCTGAGTACTTCTACTTTTACTCAAGTACAAGATCTGAGTACTTCTACTTTTACTCAAGTAGTGACCTGAGTACTTCTACTTTTTCTCAAGTACAAGATCTGAGTACTTCTACTTTTACTCAAGTAGTGATCTGAGTACTTCTACTTTTACTCAAGTAGTGATCTGAGTACTTCTACTTTTACTCAAGTAGTGATGTGAGTACTTCTACTTTTACTCAAGGAGAAGATCTGAGTACTTCTACTTTTACTCAAGGAGAAGATCTGAGTACTTCTACTTTTACTCAAGTACAAGACCTGAGTACTTCTACTTTTACTCAAGTACAAGACCTGAGTACTTCTACTTTTACTCAAGTACAAGATCTGAGTACTTCTACTTTTACTCAAGGAGAAGATCTGAGTTTTTCTACTTTTACTCAAGTACAAGATCTGAGTACTTCTACTTTTACTCAAGTACAAGATCTGAGTACTTCTACTTTTACTCAAGTACAAGATCTGAGTACTTCTACTTTTACTCAAGGAGAAGATCTGAGTTTTTCTACTTTTACTCAAGTACAAGATCTGAGTACTTCTACTTTTACTCAAGTACAAGATCTGAGTACTTCTACTTTTACTCAAGTAGTGACCTGAGTACTTCTACTTTTACTCAAGTAGTGATCTGAGTACTTCTACTTTTACTCAAGTAGTGATCTGAGTACTTCTACTTTTACTCAAGTAGTGATCTGAGTACTTCTACTTTTACTCAAGTAGTGATCTGAGTACTTCTACTTTCACTCAAGTAGTGATCTGAGTACTTCTACTTTTACTCAAGTAGTGATCTGAGTACTTCTACTTTTACTCAAGTACAATATCTGAGTACTTCTACTTTTACTCAAGTACAAGATCTGAGTACTTCTACTTTTACTCAAGTACAAGATCTGAGTACTTCTACTTTTACTCAAGTACAAGACCTGAGTACTTCTACTTTTACTCAGGTAGTGATCTGAGTACTTCTACTTTTACTCAAGTACAAGATCTGAGTACTTCTACTTTTACTCAAGTAGTGACCTGAGTACTTCTACTTTTTCTCAAGTACAAGATCTGAGTACTTCTACTTTTACTCAAGTAGTGATCTGAGTACTTCTACTTTTACTCAAGTAGTGATCTGAGTACTTCTACTTTTACTCAAGTAGTGATCTGAGTACTTCTACTTTTACTCAAGGAGAAGATCTGAGTACTTCTACTTTTACTCAAGGAGAAGATCTGAGTACTTCTACTTTTACTCAAGTACAAGACCTGAGTACTTCTACTTTTACTCAAGTACAAGACCTGAGTACTTCTACTTTTACTCAAGTACAAGATCTGAGTACTTCTACTTTTATTCAAGAACAAGATCTGAGTACTTCTACTTTTACTCAAGTACAAGATCTGAGTACTTCTACTTTTACTCAAGTAGTGATCTGAGTACTTCTACTTTTACTCAAGTAGTGATCTGAGTACTTCTACTTTTACTCAAGTAGTGATCTGAGTACTTCTACTTTTACTCAAGTAGTGATCTGAGTACTTCTACTTTTACTCAAGTAGTGATCTGAGTACTTCTACTTTTACTCAAGTAGTGATCTGAGTACTTCTACTTTTACTCAAGTAGTGATCTGAGTACTTCTACTTTTACTCAAGTACAAGATCTGAGTACTTCTACTTTTACTCAAGAACAAGATCTGAGTACTTCTACTTTTACTCAAGGAGAAGATCTGAGTACTTCTACTTTTACTCAAGTACAAGATCTGAGTACTTCTACTTTTACTCAAGGAGAAGATCTGAGTACTTCTACTTTTACTCAAGTACAAGATCTGAGTACTTCTACTTTTACTCAAGGAGAAGATCTGAGTTTTTCTACTTTTACTCAAGTACAAGATCTGAGTACTTCTACTTTTACTCAAGTACAAGATCTGAGTACTTCTACTTTTACTCAAGGAGAAGATCTGAGTTTTTCTACTTTTACTCAAGTACAAGATCTGAGTACTTCTACTTTTACTCAAGTACAAGATCTGAGTACTTCTACTTTTACTCAAGTAGTGACCTGAGTACTTCTACTTTTACTCAAGTAGTGATCTGAGTACTTCTACTTTTACTCAAGTAGTGATCTGAGTACTTCTACTTTTACTCAAGTAGTGATCTGAGTACTTCTACTTTTACTCAAGTAGTGATCTGAGTACTTCTACTTTCACTCAAGTAGTGATCTGAGTACTTCTACTTTTACTCAAGTAGTGATCTGAGTACTTCTACTTTTACTCAAGTACAATATCTGAGTACTTCTACTTTTACTCAAGTACAAGATCTGAGTACTTCTACTTTTACTCAAGTACAAGATCTGAGTACTTCTACTTTTACTCAAGTACAAGACCTGAGTACTTCTACTTTTACTCAAGTAGTGATCTGAGTACTTCTACTTTTACTCAAGTACAAGATCTGAGTACTTCTACTTTTACTCAAGTAGTGATCTGAGTACTTCTACTTTTACTCAAGTAGTGATCTGAGTACTTCTACTTTTACTCAAGTAGTGATCTGAGTACTTCTACTTTTACTCAAGTAGTGATCTGAGTACTTCTACTTTTACTCAAGTAGTGATCTGAGTACTTCTACTTTTACTCAAGTAGTGATCTGAGTACTTCTACTTTTACTCAAGTAGTGATCTGAGTACTTCTACTTTCACTCAAGTAGTGATCTGAGTACTTCTACTTTTACTCAAGTAGTGATCTGAGTACTTCTACTTTTACTCAAGTACAATATCTGAGTACTTCTACTTTTACTCAAGGAGAAGATCTGAGTACTTCTACTTTTACTCAAGGAGAAGATCTGAGTACTTCTACTTTTACTCAAGTACAAGACCTGAGTACTTCTACTTTTACTCAAGTACAAGACCTGAGTACTTCTACTTTTACTCAAGTACAAGATCTGAGTACTTCTACTTTTATTCAAGAACAAGATCTGAGTACTTCTACTTTTACTCAAGTACAAGATCTGAGTACTTCTACTTTTACTCAAGTAGTGATCTGAGTACTTCTACTTTTACTCAAGTAGTGATCTGAGTACTTCTACTTTTACTCAAGTAGTGATCTGAGTACTTCTACTTTTACTCAAGTAGTGATCTGAGTACTTCTACTTTTACTCAAGTAGTGATCTGAGTACTTCTACTTTTACTCAAGTAGTGATCTGAGTACTTCTACTTTTACTCAAGTAGTGACCTGAGTACTTCTACTTTTACTCAAGTAGTGATCTGAGTACTTCTACTTTTACTCAAGTAGTGATCTGAGTACTTCTACTTTTACTCAAGTAGTGATCTGAGTACTTCTACTTTTACTCAAGTAGTGACCTGAGTACTTCTACTTTTACTCAAGTAGTGATCTGAGTACTTCTACTTTTACTCAAGTAGTGATCTGAGTACTTCTCCACCTCTGGTAGCGTATTAGCCTGAATTGTAGCCACTAAATCACGCAGAGCTGCATACAAATAGACTCCCAATGGTAACAAGTGGAAAATAATATTTCCAAATGTGTCCAATGATTTGTAATGTTGACTACTCAAGACACCTGACTTATACATCTTCAAAGGAAGACTGTGTTCATTCTACAATTACATGGGATTAAAGCTAAATGTAGTTTTACTTGTATAATACTTCCATTTTATATAAAAGACCGTTTGTTTTCATCTGTTTTCAAATAAACAAAGTCTTGGCTTTCAGAATATTAAACTTGTTTCGGCAAATTCAGATGATAAATACAACTTTGAAGCTTTTAACGGCATAATGACAAGCAGAGAACGGAGTAATTTAACGTGACAGCAGGCGTAACAACAGCCGGTGTTTCTTGTGAGTGTTTCCCCGGTACACAAACACACTACACACAAACACACTCCCCCAGTACAGAGCCCAGAACCTGCCCCACACATCCAGAACCCTCTGCAGATGGTGGATCAGTGTGTAGCATGCTCCCCCAGTGAGCCCAGAACCTGCCCCACACATCCAGAACCCTCTGCAGATGGTGGATCAGTGTGTAGCATGCTCCCCCAGTGAGCCCAGAACCTGCCCCACACATCCAGAACCCTCTGCAGATGGTGGATCAGTGTGTAGCATGCTCCCCCAGTGAGCCCAGAACCTGCCCCACACATCCAGAACCCTCTGCAGATGGTGGATCAGTGTGTAGCATGCTCCCCCAGTGAGCCCAGAACCTGCCCCACACATCCAGAACCCTCTGCAGATGGTGGATCAGTGTGTAGCATGCTCCCCCAGTGAGCCCAGAACCTGCCCCACACATCCAGAACCCTCTGCAGATGGTGGATCAGTGTGTAGCATGCTCCCCCAGTGAGCCCAGAACCTGCCCCACACATCCAGAACCCTCTGCAGATGGTGGATCAGTGTGTAGCATTCTCCCCCCTCAGACGCGCTGCCACCAGCCTTCATTTCCGTTCTGCTTTTTATTTTGGCTACTTGCATTCTTTGAGTTGTTTAATGCAGAACATGGACACCTGACTTATGAAACAAAAACACTGTGTTTCCTTTCAACTGAAGCTTAAACTCAAACAGCATTATAGTAGTCTGTGTAGCCCTGCCTTCATATAGTTGGAATGCTGATACAGCATTCCCACTATATGTTATGCTACGGACAAAACGTTTATTATTATTATTCCACCGACTTATTTTGTCCGTCTTCTCCTCCCACATTCAACATCGCAGAAACTCCGTTCAAACATCAAAACGTTCAGCTCGGTCGGGAATCGGGCGCTATTACTTTTCTCATTCATAACTTTCATAATTCCAGAGATACATCCCATAATACATCACATTTTTAACCATTGAAGTCAATGGAGATATTCTTCAGACTTCAACAAATCTTCATGCGACTTCAACTGCTAACTGTTCATTCATACTTTCACTCAGAAACCTCATTCCAACTTTAAAATGTTACACATCTTTCTCACATTATTCGTGTAAGACAACTTTTAAATCTGATTCTTACTTTTAGAGATATTAAACATTGTTCAGACCTTGGTAAAGAGGTTTTCTTCAGATTTTAACATTAACTAGAGTGCGTGATGTCACAGCTAGAGTGGAGCAAATCTTGAAATTTAAAACTGCCATAATTCCCAAACCCTACATTCCTGAGACATAATATTTCATGACAAACGTAGGAAAACATCTCGTAGCTTGAAAAATGACAAATAATTAAGCAAAAATAATTAAACAAAATGCCTCTTGAGGGCATGAAGTGACAAAAACGTTCAACATGTCTCCATTAAAGCCCATTGTAATTTCAGGCAGATATTTCCTCACAGCAGCAGCCGCACACCTTTCTTAAATTGCCAAAAAGGCCACATTATTAACCCGAAAATACACAAACATTACACTTCAGATACTCAACTTCCTTGACATGCTTCACGTTTTGAAATTTCACAGATATCTGTTATCGTTCTTCCACAAAACGTTCACATGTAAGAGGTTTATCTCTCATTCAGAACAATGCAAACCTTTGATCTCTTCAGAGCTCGTTAGCTCAACTATAAACACCTGTGTAATGGAACACGATGATGTCATCACTCCAACTGACAGCAGTCAGTTCTAACGGTACGTCCACACAGCAGCGTTAAAAAAATCTTCCAACGCTTCTGCCCATTCACTTTGAATGGGGTGACGTCACTTTGCCTCACTTTTCGCCAAACTGCATTGTGGGAAGCAGAGCGGAGCTTTCCAAGCATCTCAGGCTTCAAAAGTTGAGCAATGTTCAACTTTTGAAGCTTCTGAAGCTTTCGGTGGAAGCGTCAGCCAATCAAATCATATGCCAGTACAAGCTCTAGCCAATCAAACCGCTGCTTGTGTCTCAGGGGCGGGAGATTCATGTGATTTGTTGTTGGTCGAGCTTCAGACACGCCCGCCGGCAAGCTTTTTCCAAAGCCGCTGTGTGGACGGGCCGTAACTGTTCATTTCATACTCACACACTGTCTCTCTCTCTCTCTGACACACACACTCTCTCTCTCTGACACACACACTCTCTCTCTCTCTCTCTCTCTCTCTCTCTCTCTCTCTCTCTCTCTCTCTCTCTCTCTCTCTCTCTCTCTCTCTCTCTCTCTCTCTCTCTCTCTCTCTCTCACACACAATGTTCCAAACGGCCCAAAACTTCACAGGTTTGGTAACGATGCAGCCATCAACGCATCTAAGCATAGTATGGGGTGTCATCAAATGCCGTTGCCATGGCGACAGACCACTCGCCATGAAACAAGATGTCGCTGTTAGTCCAACGGACACGGTCCAATCGTCCCCCAATCTTCTTAGCGTCAGCTTTTCAGCATAAAGCATTCCCACTAGCAATTTCTTCAGGAATTGCATTCTCTAGTTTGAAATGACACTCATATCTCAAGTATAAAAACACTTATGTTGTGTCTTGTATTGATTTGTACAAAGTAGCAGGAAATGGAAATACTCAAGTAAAGTACAAGTATATACACGTTTATATGAATGGTCTTTATTTGAACTGCTGGTATATTGAAAAGGAATACTTTGTTTTTTTAGTAAATTAGTAATATTATCCCATAATCTTTGCAACATCATTTTTGTTCCTTTCTGATTTAACACTTGATTATATTTCACATCATTCATCCACATCTGTGAAGTAACTAAAGGTATTAAATACATGTAGTGGAGTAAAAGTACACCATGTACCTCTGAACTGTAGTGGAGTAGAAGTAGCATACAATGTAAATACTCAAGTAAAGTACAAGTACCTCTATGGTTGTACTTAAGTACAGTACTTGAGTAAATGTACTTCCCACCTCTGCTGCTAAGCTACTTCTTAGCTGTAGATTGGTTTTGTGTTGACTGTAGTGTTAATACTTATTCCAGAGACCCAGCAGGAGAAGGAGCACTGAGAGCAGCATGGAGGAGAACAAAGAGACCCCCAGACCTCAGGTCAGTGTTCACTTCATCACAATATATTCCTAACACTGCTATCCCTTACACTGGGGGACATTTGGGTTATTTAAGGACTTTAAACCTGTACTTTTATTTAAAGGGCCCATGTCATGGCCATTTCCACTGATCATAATTCCATTGTTGAGGTATACTAAAATAGATTTATACTGTGCATTTTTCCAAACTCACATTGGTTTCGCATACAGCATCTCTGTAAAGTTTGTGTATTCACCGGTATTCACTCTCTCCACTAAACGGCTTGTTGCAGCTCTTGCCCCCCCTCCCTGTGAGCCCAGTGTGTTCTGATTAGTCAACCACCAGAGAGGCTCCGCCCATGTCTAACAGTGCTTTTTTCGGCTCACTCTCAGCGGAACATCAGTCTTATAATGGCCTCGGTACAGCCGTATATTTTATACGCTAACTAACCGAACTGTACCTACAACTGTTGTTATAGAAGAGTAAGTTATTTTTACCTGTAATAAACTACTACTGTTTGATGAGAAATCAAATCATGGTTTGCTATATATGAATGATATGTTATAGGAGCAAATCATTCAGAGAAGAAAGGCTACTAAGTATTTCCATCAAACTTTTTTTTTTAGAAATGTACAAAATGAACATGTGTAAATATACATATATACACTGTATATCATCCATTCCTCCCCTTATAGGCGTTTTCGGCATCTTGCCTATCGCAGCTTTGTAAGCGGCTGCCGGGGCTTTTTAGGACGAGGCATCAGAGTGGTCATCCCGTGTGTGTGTTGTCCGCCAGATACGCCAGGAGTTTCCTGATCTGGCTGGACGAAATCAAATGCAAATCACAAAATATTAGAGAAACTTAGTTGTTTTAGATTCGTTAGTAGTAGTTGTGGTAGGAGTGTGTATCTATCTAATCTATCTATCGAATCAACACAGTTAGCTTGCCAGCTAATATGCTAACCTACGTTTGCTAGTTGTTCAGTGTAATATGCCAATCTACTATACAGCTAGTCTAGGCTAGCAAGAACATGTTTACAATTGCAATCTTATACGGGTAGTCTGCTACGTTCGGTCAATCATTTTAGCTGGCATGAAAACAATGTTTTCCCTAGCATGTCTAGCTGTAGGTAGCCTTGTTGTTTAGCTATGTAGCATACACGCTATGAACGGTAGCTCGGTAGCATACACGCCAGGAACGCCAACTATAATGTACTGACCGTACGGTAAATCACCCGGAGTATACTGTCTGAGTATTTCGTGTTTGATTGCAGACATTCTCCAGCTATCAGATACATGTAAGGCCATCTGCTAACATTGGAGATGGAAACGCTAGCAACTTAGTTAGCCCAGTTAGCATTGCTCGCACACACACAGACACACACACTGCTGGAGGAGCAGACAGGTTTGGCGATGAAGCTAGAACAAGCGAAACTCATCCTGAGCACACACAAACACTCACAGCCGAAGTAAAAACAATAAGTGTGGCTTGATATTGTTACGTAATTGCTTTGTTTCGTGAAAGGCTGGCAGAGGTGTAAATAGCTCTGGGCTCATAGCTCTGGGCGTGGCTACTGGGTATCCCTACGTAGCGATACCCAGGAAGTAAACAATGGAAAATGAGAAATCTCCAACGAGGCGTTTTGGGGAGGTATTTTCTGTGTTAGAGTTTTACTCGCTACAGGGTGTACTTTGAGGGGTTTTGACTCTGCAGACCGTTTACATGCAGAGAAACCTTCATAACACAAGGGGACGGGTAATAACCGGAAAAGCATGACATGGGAGCTTTAAGGAGAAAACAAACTTCATCATTGTGGGGTTTATTTTACAGACTCGTATTTTTAAATATGGGTCCAGGTGTAAATCAGTATGTAGTGTCTCTACTTTAAAGAGTCCTCTCCTGCTGATGTTCAGGTGTATATCAGTATGTAGTGTCTCTACTTTAAAGAGTCCTCTCCTGCTGATGTTCAGGTGTATATCAGTATGTAGTGTCTCTACTTTAAAGAGTCCTCTCCTGCTGATGTTCAGGTGTATATCAGTATGTAGTGTCTCTACTTTAAAGAGTCCTCTCCTGCTGATGTTCAGGTGTATATCAGTATGTAGTGTCTCTACTTTAAAGAGTCCTCTCCTGCTGATGTTCAGGTGTATATCAGTATGTAGTGTCTCTACTTTAAAGAGTTCTCTCCTGCTGATGTTCAGGTGTATATCAGTATGTAGTGTCTCTACTTTAAAGAGTCCTCTCCTCCTGATCTTCAGGTGTACATCAGTATGTTGTGTCTCTATTTTAAAGAGTCCTCTCCTGCTGATGTTCAGGTGTATATCAGTATGTAGTGTCTCTACTTTAAAGAGTCCTCTCCTGCTGATGTTCAGGTGTATATCAGTATGTAGTGTCTCTACTTTAAAGAGTTCTCTCCTGCTGATGTTCAGGTGTATATCAGTATGTAGTGTCTCTATTTTAAAGAGTCCTCTCCTGCTGATCTTCAGGTGTACATCAGTATGTTGTGTCTCTACTTTAAAGAGTCCTCTCCTGCTGATGTTCAGGTGTATATCAGTATGTAGTGTCTCTACTTTAAAGAGTCCTCTCCTGCTGATGTTCAGGTGTATATCAGTATGTAGTGTCTCTACTTTAAAGAGTCCTCTCCTGCTGATGTTCAGGTGTATATCAGTATGTAGTGTCTCTACTTTAAAGAGTTCTCTCCTGCTGATGTTCAGGTGTATATCAGTATGTAGTGTCTCTACTTTAAAGAGTCCTCTCCTGCTGATCTTCAGGTGTACATCAGTATGTTGTGTCTCTACTTTAAAGAGTCCTCTCCTGCTGATGTTCAGGTGTATATCAGCATGTAGTGTCTCTACTTTAAAGAGTCCTCTCCTGCTGATGTTCAGGTGTATATCAGTATGTAGTGTCTCTATTTTAAAGAGTCCTCTCCTGCTGATGTTCAGGTGTATATCAGTATGTAGTGTCTCTACTTTAAAGAGTCCTCTCCTGCTGATGTTCAGGTGTATATCAGTATGTAGTGTCTCTACTTTAAAGAGTTCTCTCCTGCTGATGTTCAGGTGTATATCAGTATGTAGTGTCTCTACTTTAAAGAGTCCTCTCCTGCTGATCTTCAGGTGTACATCAGTATGTTGTGTCTCTACTTTAAAGAGTCCTCTCCTGCTGATGTTCAGGTGTACATCAGTATGTAGTGTCTCTACTTTAAAGAGTCCTCTCCTGCTGATGTTCAGGTGTATATCAGTATGTAGTGTCTCTACTTTAAAGAGTTCTCTTCTGCTGATGTTCAGGTGTATATCAGTATGTCGTGTCTGTACTTTAAAGAGTCCTCTCCTGCTGATGTTCAGGTGTATATTAGTATGTAGTGTCTCTACTTTAAAGAGTCCTCTCCTGCTGATGTTCAGGTGTATATCAGTATGTAGCGTCTCTACTTTAAAGAGTCCTCTCCTGCTGATGTTCAGGTGTATATCAGTATGTAGTGTCTCTACTTTAAAGAGTTCTCTCCTGCTGATGTTCAGGTGTATATCAGTATGTAGTGTCTCTACTTTAAAGAGTCCTCTCCTGCTGATCTTCAGGTGTACATCAGTATGTTGTGTCTCTACTTTAAAGAGTCCTCTCCTGCTGATGTTCAGGTGTATATCAGCATGTAGTGTCTCTACTTTAAAGAGTCCTCTCCTGCTGATGTTCAGGTGTATATCAGTATGTAGTGTCTCTATTTTAAAGAGTCCTCTCCTGCTGATGTTCAGGTGTATATCAGTATGTAGTGTCTCTACTTTAAAGAGTCCTCTCCTGCTGATGTTCAGGTGTATATCAGTATGTAGTGTCTCTACTTTAAAGAGTTCTCTCCTGCTGATGTTCAGGTGTATATCAGTATGTAGTGTCTCTACTTTAAAGAGTCCTCTCCTGCTGATCTTCAGGTGTACATCAGTATGTTGTGTCTCTACTTTAAAGAGTCCTCTCCTGCTGATGTTCAGGTGTGCATCAGTATGTAGTGTCTCTACTTTAAAGAGTCCTCTCCTGCTGATGTTCAGGTGTATATCAGTATGTAGTGTCTCTACTTTAAAGAGTTCTCTCCTGCTGATGTTCAGGTGTATATCAGTATGTCGTGTCTGTACTTTAAAGAGTCCTCTCCTGCTGATGTTCAGGTGTATATTAGTATGTAGTGTCTCTACTTTAAAGAGTCCTCTCCTGCTGATGTTCAGGTGTATATCAGTATGTAGCGTCTCTACTTTAAAGAGTCCTCTCCTGCTGATGTTCAGGTGTATATCAGTATGTAGTGTCTCTACTTTAAAGAGTTCTCTCCTGCTGATGTTCAGGTGTATATCAGTATGTAGTGTCTCTACTTTAAAGAGTCCTCTCCTGCTGATCTTCAGGTGTACATCAGTATGTTGTGTCTCTACTTTAAAGAGTCCTCTCCTGCTGATGTTCAGGTGTATATCAGCATGTAGTGTCTCTACTTTAAAGAGTCCTCTCCTGCTGATGTTCAGGTGTATATCAGTATGTAGTGTCTCTATTTTAAAGAGTCCTCTCCTGCTGATCTTCAGGTGTACATCAGTATGTTGTGTCTCTACTTTAAAGAGTCCTCTCCTGCTGATGTTCAGGTGTATATCAGTATGTAGTGTCTCTACTTTAAAGAGTCCTCTCCTGCTGATGTTCAGGTGTATATGAGTATGTAGTGTCTCTACTTTAAAGAGTCCTCTCCTGCTGATGTTCAGGTGTATATCAGTATGTAGTGTCTCTACTTTAAAGAGTTCTCTCCTGCTGATGTTCAGGTGTATATCAGTATGTAGTGTCTCTACTTTAAAGAGTCCTCTCCTGCTGATCTTCAGGTGTACATCAGTATGTTGTGTCTCTACTTTAAAGAGTCCTCTCCTGCTGATGTTCAGGTGTATATCAGCATGTAGTGTCTCTACTTTAAAGAGTCCTCTCCTGCTGATGTTCAGGTGTATATCAGTATGTAGTGTCTCTATTTTAAAGAGTCCTCTCCTGCTGATGTTCAGGTGTATATCAGTATGTAGTGTCTCTATTTTAAAGAGTCCTCTCCTGCTGATGTTCAGGTGTATATCAGTATGTAGTGTCTCTACTTTAAAGAGTCCTCTCCTGCTGATGTTCAGGTGTATATCAGTATGTAGTGTCTCTACTTTAAAGAGTTCTCTCCTGCTGATGTTCAGGTGTATATCAGTATGCAGTGTCTCTACTTTAAAGAGTCCTCTCCTGCTGATCTTCAGGTGTACATCAGTATGTTGTGTCTCTACTTTAAAGAGTCCTCTCCTGCTGATGTTCAGGTGTACATCAGTATGTAGTGTCTCTACTTTAAAGAGTCCTCTCCTGCTGATGTTCAGGTGTATATCAGTATGTAGTGTCTCTACTTTAAAGAGTTCTCTCCTGCTGATGTTCAGGTGTATATCAGTATGTAGTGTCTGTACTTTAAAGAGTCCTCTCCTGCTGATGTTCAGGTGTATATTAGTATGTAGTGTCTCTACTTTAAAGAGTCCTCTCCTGCTGATGTTCAGGTGTATATCAGTATGTAGCGTCTCTACTTTAAAGAGTCCTCTCCTGCTGATGTTCAGGTGTATATCAGTATGTAGTGTCTCTACTTTAAAGAGTCCTCTCCTGCTGATCTTCAGGTGTACATCAGTATGTTGTGTCTCTACTTTAAAGAGTCCTCTCCTGCTGATGTTCAGGTGTACATCAGTATGTAGTGTCTCTACTTTAAAGAGTCCTCTCCTGCTGATGTTCAGGTGTATATCAGTATGTAGTGTCTCTACTTTAAAGAGTTCTCTCCTGCTGATGTTCAGGTGTATATCAGTATGTAGTGTCTGTACTTTAAAGAGTCCTCTCCTGCTGATGTTCAGGTGTATATTAGTATGTAGTGTCTCTACTTTAAAGAGTCCTCTCCTGCTGATGTTCAGGTGTATATCAGTATGTAGCGTCTCTACTTTAAAGAGTCCTCTCCTGCTGATGTTCAGGTGTATATCAGTATGTAGCGTCTCTACTTTAAAGAGTCCTCTCCTGCTGATGTTCAGGTGTATATCAGCATGTAGTGTCTCTACTTTAAAGAGTCCTCTCCTGCTGATGTTCAGGTGTATATCAGTATGTAGTGTCTCTATTTTAAAGAGTCCTCTCCTGCTGATGTTCAGGTGTATATCAGTATGTAGTGTCTCTACTTTAAAGAGTCCTCTCCTGCTGATGTTCAGGTGTATATCAGTATGTAGTGTCTCTACTTTAAAGAGTTCTCTCCTGCTGATGTTCAGGTGTATATCAGTATGTAGTGTCTCTACTTTAAAGAGTCCTCTCCTGCTGATGTTCAGGTGTATATCAGTATGTAGTGTCTCTACTTTAAAGAGTCCTCTCCTGCTGATCTTCAGGTGTACATCAGTATGTTGTGTCTCTACTTTAAAGAGTCCTCTCCTGCTGATGTTCAGGTGTATATCAGCATGTAGTGTCTCTACTTTAAAAAGTCCTCTCCTGCTGATGTTCAGGTGTACATCAGTATGTTGTGTCTCTACTTTAAAGAGTCCTCTCCTGCTGATGTTCAGGTGTACATCAGTATGTAGTGTCTCTACTTTAAAGAGTCCTCTCCTGCTGATGTTCAGGTGTATATCAGTATGTAGTGTCTCTACTTTAAAGAGTTCTCTCCTGCTGATGTTCAGGTGTATATCAGTATGTAGTGTCTCTACTTTAAAGAGTCCTCTCCTGCTGATGTTCAGGTGTATATCAGTATGTAGTGTCTCTACTTTAAAGAGTCCTCTCCTGCTGATGTTCAGGTGTATATCAGTATGTAGTGTCTCTACTTTAAAGAGTCCTCTCCTGCTGATGTTCAGGTGTATATCAGTATGTAGTGTCTCTACTTTAAAGAGTTCTCTCCTGCTGATGTTCAGGTGTATATCAGTATGTAGTGTCTCTACTTTAAAGAGTCCTCTCCTGCTGATCTTCAGGTGTACATCAGTATGTTGTGTCTCTATTTTAAAGAGTCCTCTCCTGCTGGTGTTCAGGTGTATATCAGTATGTAGTGTCTCTACTTTAAAGAGTCCTCTCCTGCTGATGTTCAGGTGTATATCAGTATGTAGTGTCTCTACTTTAAAGAGTTCTCTCCTGCTGATGTTCAGGTGTATATCAGTATGTAGTGTCTCTATTTTAAAGAGTCCTCTCCTGCTGATCTTCAGGTGTACATCAGTATGTTGTGTCTCTACTTTAAAGAGTCCTCTCCTGCTGATGTTCAGGTGTATATTCAGTATGTAGTGTCTCTACTTTAAAGAGTTCCTCTCCTGCTGATGTTCAGGTGTATATCAGTATGTAGCGGTCTCTACTTTAAAGAGTTCCTCTCCTGCTGATGTTCAGGTGTATATCAGTATGTAGCGTCTCTACTTTAAAGAGTCCTCTCCTGCTGATGTTCAGGTGTATATCAGCATGTAGTGTCTCTACTTTAAAGAGTCCTCTCCTGCTGATGTTCAGGTGTATATCAGTATGTAGTGTCTCTATTTTAAAGAGTCCTCTCCTGCTGATGTTCAGGTGTATATCAGTATGTAGTGTCTCTACTTTAAAGAGTCCTCTCCTGCTGATGTTCAGGTGTATATCAGTATGTAGTCTTCTCTACTTTAAAGAGTCCTCTCCTGCTGATGTTCAGGTGTATATCAGTATGTAGTGTCTCTACTTTAAAGAGTCCTCTCCTGCTGATGTTCAGGTGTATATCAGTATGTGTGTCTCTACTTTAAAGAGTCCTCTCCTGCTGATGTTCAGGTGTATATCAGTATGTAGTGTCTCTACTTTAAAGAGTCCTCTCCTGCTGATGTTCAGGTGTACATCAGTATGTAGTGTCTCTACTTTAAAGAGTCCTCTCCTGCTGATGTTCAGGTGTACATCAGTATGTAGTGTCTCTACTTTAAAGAGTCCTCTCCTGCTGATGTTCAGGTGTATATCAGTATGTAGTGTCTCTACTTTAAAGAGTTCCTCTCCTGCTGATGTTCAGGTGTATATCAGTATGTAGTGTCTCTACTTTAAAGAGTCCTCTCCTGCTGATGTTCAGGTGTATATCAGTATGTAGTGTCTCTACTTTAAAGAGTCCTCTCCTGCTGATGTTCAGGTGTATATCAGTATGTAGTGTCTCTACTTTAAAGAGTCCTCTCCTGCTGATGTTCAGGTGTATATCAGTATGTAGTGTCTCTACTTTAAAGAGTCCTCTCCTGCTGATGTTCAGGTGTATATCAGTATGTAGTGTCTCTACTTTAAAGAGTCCTCTCCTGCTGATGTTCAGGTGTATATCAGTATGTAGTGTCTCTACTTTAAAGAGTCCTCTCCTGCTGATCTTCAGGTGTATATCAGGATGTGGTGTCTCTACTTTAAAGAGTCTCTCCTGCTGATGTTCAGGTGTATCAGTATGTAGTGTCCTACTTTAAAGAGCTCTCCTGCTGATGTTCAGGTGTATATCAGTATGTAGTGTCTCTATTTTAAAGAGTCCTCTCCTGCTGATGTTCAGGTGTATATCAGTATGTAGTGTCTCTATTTTAAAGAGTCCTCTCCTGCCTGATGTTCAGGTGTATATCAGTATGTAGTGTCTCTACTTTAAAGAGTCCTCTCCTGCTGATGTTCAGGTGTATATCAGTATGTAGTGTCTCTACTTTAAGAGTCCTCTCCTGCTGATGTCAGGTGTACATCAGTTATGTGTTGTCTCTATTTTAAAGAGTCCTCTCCTGCCCCTGATGCTTCAGGGTATATCAGTATGTAGTGTCTCTACTTTAAAGAGTCCTCTCCTGCTGATGTTCAGGTGTATATCAGTATGTAGTGTCTCTACTTTTAAAGAGTTTCTCTCCTGCTGATGTTCAGGTTTATACTCAGTATGTAGTTGTCTCTACTTTAAAGAGTCCTCTCCTGCTGATCTTTCAGGTGTACATCAGTATGTGTGTCTCTACTTTAAAGAGTCCTCTCCTGCTGATGTTCAGGTGTATATCAGCATGTAGTGTCTCTACTTTAAAGAGTCCTCTCTGCCTGATGTTCAGGTTGCTATATCAGTATGTAGTGTCTCTATTTTAAAGAGTCTCTCCTGCTGATCTTCAGGTGTACATCAGAGTTAGTGTCTCTACTTTAAAGAGTCCTCTCCTGCTGATGTTGCAGGTGTATATCAGTATGTAGTTGCTCTCTACTTTTAAAGAGTCCCTCTCCTGCTGATGTTTCAGGTGTATATCAGTATGTAGTGTCTCTACTTTAAAGAGTCCTCTCCTGCTGATCTTCAGGTGTACATCAGTATGTTGTGTCTCTACTTTAAAGAGTCCTCTCCTGCTGATGTTCAGGTGTATATCAGTATGTAGTGTCTCTACTTTAAGAGTCCTCTCCTGCTGATGTTCAGGTGTATATCAGTATGTAGTGTCTCTACTTTAAAGAGTCTCTCCTGCTGATGTTCAGGTGTATATCAGTATGTAGTGTCTCTACTTTAAAGAGTCCTCTCCTGCTGATGTTCAGGTGTATATCAGTATGTAGTGTCTCTACTTTAAAGAGTCCTCTCCTGCTGATCTTCAGGTGTACATCAGTATGTAGTGTCTCTACTTTAAAGAGTCCTCTCCTGCTGATGTTCAGGTGTATATCAGTATGTAGTGTCTCTACTTTAAAGAGTCCTCTCCTGCTGATGTTCAGGTGTATATCAGTATGTAGTGTCTCTACTTTAAAGAGTCCTCTCCTGCTGATGTTCAGGTGTATATCAGTATGTAGTGTCTCTATTTTAAAGAGTCCTCTCCTGCTGATGTTCAGGTGTATATCAGTATGTAGTGTCTCTACTTTAAAGAGTCCTCTCCTGCTGATGTTCAGGTGTAGATCAGTATGTAGTGTCTCTACTTTAAAGAGTTCTCTCCTGCTGATGTTCAGGTGTATATCAGTATGCTAGTGTCTCTACTTTAAAGAGTCCTCTCCTGCTGATCTTCAGGTGTACATCAGTATGTTGTGTCTCTACTTTAAAGAGTCCTCTCCTGCTGATGTTCAGGTGTACATCAGTATGTAGTGTCTCTACTTTAAAGAGTCCTCTCCTGCTGATGTTCAGGTGTATATCAGTATGTAGTGTCTCTACTTTAAAGAGTTCTCTCCTGCTGATGTTCAGGTGTATATCAGTATGTAGTGTCTGTACTTTAAAGAGTCCTCTCCTGCTGATGTTCAGGTGTATATTAGTATGTAGTGTCTCTACTTTAAAGAGTCCTCTCCTGCTGATGTTCAGGTGTATATCAGTATGTAGCGTCTCTACTTTAAAGAGTCCTCTCCTGCTGATGTTCAGGTGTTATATCAGTATGTAGCGTCCTCTACTTTAAAGAGTTCCTCTCCTGCTGATGTTCAGGTGTATATCAGCATGTAGTTGTCTCTACTTTAAGAGTCTCTCCTGCTGATGTTCAGGTGTATATCAGTATGTCGTGTCTCTATTTTAAAGAGTCCTCTCCTGCTGATGTTCAGGTGTATATCAGTATGTAGTGTCTCTACTTTAAAGAGTCCCTCTCCTGCTGATGTTCAGGTGTATATCAGTATGTAGTGTCTCTACTTTAAAGAGTTCTCTCCTGCTGATGTTCAGGTGTATATCAGTATGTAGTGTCTCTACTTTAAAGAGTCCTCTCCTGCTGATGTTCAGGTGTTATATCAGTAGTGTAGTGTCTCTACTTTAAAGAGTCCTCTCCTGCTGATCTTCAGGTGTACATCAGTATGTTGTGTCTCTACTTTAAAGAGTCCTTCTCCTGCTGATGTTCAGGTGTATATCAGCATGTAGTGTCTCTACTTTAAAAAGTCCTCTCCTGCTGATGTTCAGGTTGTACATCAGTATGTTGTGTCTCTACTTTAAGAGTCCTCTCCTGCTGATGTTCAGGTGTACATCAGTAGTAGTGTCTCTACTTTAAAGAGTCCTCTCCTGCTGATGTTCAGGTGTATATCAGTATGTAGTGTCTCTACTTTAAAGAGTTCTCTCCTGCTGATGTTCAGGTGTATATCAGTATGTAGTGTCTCTACTTTAAAGAGTCCTCTCCTGCTGATGTTCAGGTGTATATCAGTATGTAGTGTCTCTACTTTAAAGAGTCCTCTCCTGCTGATGTTCAGGTGTATATCAGTATGTAGTGTCTCTACTTTAAAGAGTCCTCTCCTGCTGATGTTCAGGTGTATATCAGTATGTAGTGTCTCTACTTTAAAGAGTTCTCTCCTGCTGATGTTCAGGTGTATATCAGTATGTAGTGTCTCTACTTTAAAGAGTCCTCTCCTGCTGATCTTCAGGTGTACATCAGTATGTTGTGTCTCTATTTTAAAGAGTCCTCTCCTGCTGGTGTTCAGGTGTATATCAGTATGTAGTGTCTCTACTTTAAAGAGTCCTCTCCTGCTGATGTTCAGGTGTATATCAGTATGTAGTGTCTCTACTTTAAAGAGTTCTCTCCTGCTGATGTTCAGGTGTATATCAGTATGTAGTGTCTCTATTTTAAAGAGTCCTCTCCTGCTGATCTTCAGGTGTACATCAGTATGTTGTGTCTCTACTTTAAAGAGTCCTCTCCTGCTGATGTTCAGGTGTATATCAGTATGTAGTGTCTCTACTTTAAAGAGTTCTCTCCTGCTGATGTTCAGGTGTATATCAGTATGTAGTGTCTCTAATTTAAAGAGTTCTCTCCTGCTGATGTTCAGGTGTATATCAGTATGTAGTGTCTCTACTTTAAAGAGTCCTCTCCTGCTGATGTTCAGGTGTATATCAGTATGTAGTGTCTCTACTTTAAAGAGTCCTCTCCTGCTGATGTTCAGGTGTATATCAGTATGTAGTGTCTCTACTTTAAAGAGTCCTCTCCTGCTGATGTTCAGGTGTATATCAGTATGTAGTGTCTCTACTTTAAAGAGTCCTCTCCTGCTGATCTTCAGGTGTACATCAGTATGTTGTGTCTCTATTTTAAAGAGTCCTCTCCTGCTGATGTTCAGGTGTATATCAGTATGTAGTGTCTCTACTTTAAAGAGTCCTCTCCTGCTGATGTTCAGGTGTATATCAGTATGTAGTGTCTCTACTTTAAAGAGTTCTCTCCTGCTGATGTTCAGGTGTATATCAGTATGTAGTGTCTCTATTTTAAAGAGTCCTCTCCTGCTGATCTTCAGGTGTACATCAGTATGTTGTGTCTCTACTTTAAAGAGTCCTCTCCTGCTGATGTTCAGGTGTATATCAGTATGTAGTGTCTCTACTTTAAAGAGTCCTCTCCTGCTGATGTTCAGGTGTATATCAGTATGTAGTGTCTCTACTTTAAAGAGTCCTCTCCTGCTGATGTTCAGGTGTATATCAGTTTGTAGTGTCTCTACTTTAAAGAGTTCTCTCCTGCTGATGTTCAGGTGTATATCAGTATGTAGTGTCTCTACTTTAAAGAGTCCTCTCCTGCTGATCTTCAGGTGTACATCAGTATGTTGTGTCTCTACTTTAAAGAGTCCTCTCCTGCTGATGTTCAGGTGTATATCAGCATGTAGTGTCTCTACTTTAAAGAGTCCTCTCCTGCTGATGTTCAGGTGTATATCAGTATGTAGTGTCTCTATTTTAAAGAGTCCTCTCCTGCTGATGTTCAGGTGTATATCAGTATGTAGTGTCTCTACTTTAAAGAGTCCTCTCCTGCTGATGTTCAGGTGTATATCAGTATGTAGTGTCTCTACTTTAAAGAGTTCTCTCCTGCTGATGTTCAGGTGTATATCAGTATGTAGTGTCTCTACTTTAAAGAGTCCTCTCCTGCTGATCTTCAGGTGTACATCAGTATGTTGTGTCTCTACTTTAAAGAGTCCTCTCCTGCTGATGTTCAGGTGTACATCAGTATGTAGTGTCTCTACTTTAAAGAGTCCTCTCCTGCTGATGTTCAGGTGTATATCAGTATGTAGTGTCTCTACTTTAAAGAGTTCTCTCCTGCTGATGTTCAGGTGTATATCAGTATGTAGTGTCTGTACTTTAAAGAGTCCTCTCCTGCTGATGTTCAGGTGTATATTAGTATGTAGTGTCTCTACTTTAAAGAGTCCTCTCCTGCTGATGTTCAGGTGTATATCAGTATGTAGCGTCTCTACTTTAAAGAGTCCTCTCCTGCTGATGTTCAGGTGTATATCAGTATGTAGTGTCTCTACTTTAAAGAGTCCTCTCCTGCTGATCTTCAGGTGTACATCAGTATGTTGTGTCTCTACTTTAAAGAGTCCTCTCCTGCTGATGTTCAGGTGTATATCAGCATGTAGTGTCTCTACTTTAAAGAGTCCTCTCCTGCTGATGTTCAGGTGTATATCAGTATGTAGTGTCTCTATTTTAAAGAGTCCTCTCCTGCTGATGTTCAGGTGTATATCAGTATGTAGTGTCTCTACTTTAAAGAGTCCTCTCCTGCTGATGTTCAGGTGTATATCAGTATGTAGTGTCTCTACTTTAAAGAGTCCTCTCCTGCTGATGTTCAGGTGTATATCAGTATGTAGTGTCTCTACTTTAAAGAGTTCTCTCCTGCTGATGTTCAGGTGTATATCAGTATGTAGTGTCTCTATTTTAAAGAGTCCTCTCCTGCTGATCTTCAGGTGTACATCAGTATGTTGTGTCTCTACTTTAAAGAGTCCTCTCCTGCTGATGTTCAGGTGTATATCAGTATGTAGTGTCTCTACTTTAAAGAGTCCTCTCCTGCTGATGTTCAGGTGTATATCAGTATGTAGTGTCTCTACTTTAAAGAGTCCTCTCCTGCTGATGTTCAGGTGTATATCAGTATGTAGTGTCTCTACTTTAAAGAGTTCTCTCCTGCTGATGTTCAGGTGTATATCAGTATGTAGTGTCTCTACTTTAAAGAGTCCTCTCCTGCTGATCTTCAGGTGTACATCAGTATGTTGTGTCTCTACTTTAAAGAGTCCTCTCCTGCTGATGTTCAGGTGTATATCAGCATGTAGTGTCTCTACTTTAAAGAGTCCTCTCCTGCTGATGTTCAGGTGTATATCAGTATGTAGTGTCTCTATTTTAAAGAGTCCTCTCCTGCTGATGTTCAGGTGTATATCAGTATGTAGTGTCTCTACTTTAAAGAGTCCTCTCCTGCTGATGTTCAGGTGTATATCAGTATGTAGTGTCTCTACTTTAAAGAGTTCTCTCCTGCTGATGTTCAGGTGTATATCAGTATGTAGTGTCTCTACTTTAAAGAGTCCTCTCCTGCTGATCTTCAGGTGTACATCAGTATGTTGTGTCTCTACTTTAAAGAGTCCTCTCCTGCTGATGTTCAGGTGTACATCAGTATGTAGTGTCTCTACTTTAAAGAGTCCTCTCCTGCTGATGTTCAGGTGTATATCAGTATGTAGTGTCTCTACTTTAAAGAGTTCTCTCCTGCTGATGTTCAGGTGTATATCAGTATGTAGTGTCTGTACTTTAAAGAGTCCTCTCCTGCTGATGTTCAGGTGTATATTAGTATGTAGTGTCTCTACTTTAAAGAGTCCTCTCCTGCTGATGTTCAGGTGTATATCAGTATGTAGCGTCTCTACTTTAAAGAGTCCTCTCCTGCTGATGTTCAGGTGTATATCAGTATGTAGTGTCTCTACTTTAAAGAGTCCTCTCCTGCTGATCTTCAGGTGTACATCAGTATGTTGTGTCTCTACTTTAAAGAGTCCTCTCCTGCTGATGTTCAGGTGTACATCAGTATGTAGTGTCTCTACTTTAAAGAGTCCTCTCCTGCTGATGTTCAGGTGTATATCAGTATGTAGTGTCTCTACTTTAAAGAGTTCTCTCCTGCTGATGTTCAGGTGTATATCAGTATGTAGTGTCTGTACTTTAAAGAGTCCTCTCCTGCTGATGTTCAGGTGTATATTAGTATGTAGTGTCTCTACTTTAAAGAGTCCTCTCCTGCTGATGTTCAGGTGTATATCAGTATGTAGCGTCTCTACTTTAAAGAGTCCTCTCCTGCTGATGTTCAGGTGTATATCAGTATGTAGCGTCTCTACTTTAAAGAGTCCTCTCCTGCTGATGTTCAGGTGTATATCAGCATGTAGTGTCTCTACTTTAAAGAGTCCTCTCCTGCTGATGTTCAGGTGTATATCAGTATGTAGTGTCTCTATTTTAAAGAGTCCTCTCCTGCTGATGTTCAGGTGTATATCAGTATGTAGTGTCTCTACTTTAAAGAGTCCTCTCCTGCTGATGTTCAGGTGTATATCAGTATGTAGTGTCTCTACTTTAAAGAGTTCTCTCCTGCTGATGTTCAGGTGTATATCAGTATGTAGTGTCTCTACTTTAAAGAGTCCTCTCCTGCTGATGTTCAGGTGTATATCAGTATGTAGTGTCTCTACTTTAAAGAGTCCTCTCCTGCTGATCTTCAGGTGTACATCAGTATGTTGTGTCTCTACTTTAAAGAGTCCTCTCCTGCTGATGTTCAGGTGTATATCAGCATGTAGTGTCTCTACTTTAAAAAGTCCTCTCCTGCTGATGTTCAGGTGTACATCAGTATGTTGTGTCTCTACTTTAAAGAGTCCTCTCCTGCTGATGTTCAGGTGTATATCAGTATGTAGTGTCTCTACTTTAAAGAGTTCTCTCCTGCTGATGTTCAGGTGTATATCAGTATGTAGTGTCTCTACTTTAAAGAGTCCTCTCCTGCTGATGTTCAGGTGTATATCAGTATGTAGTGTCTCTACTTTAAAGAGTCCTCTCCTGCTGATGTTCAGGTGTATATCAGTATGTAGTGTCTCTACTTTAAAGAGTCCTCTCCTGCTGATGTTCAGGTGTATATCAGTATGTAGTGTCTCTACTTTAAAGAGTCCTCTCCTGCTGATGTTCAGGTGTATATCAGTATGTAGTGTCTCTACTTTAAAGAGTCCTCTCCTGCTGATGTTCAGGTGTATATCAGTATGTAGTGTCTCTACTTTAAAGAGTCCTCTCCTGCTGATGTTCAGGTGTATATCAGTAGTGTCTCTACTTTAAAGAGTCCTCTCCTGCTGATGTTCAGGTGTATATCAGTATGTAGTGTCTCTACTTTAAAGAGTCCTCTCCTGCTGATGTTCAGGTGTACATCAGTATGTAGTGTCTCTACTTTAAAAAGTCCTCTCCTGCTGATGTTCAGGTGTACATCAGTATGTTGTGTCTCTACTTTAAAGAGTCCTCTCCTGCTGATGTTCAGGTGTACATCAGTATGTAGTGTCTCTACTTTAAAGAGTCCTCTCCTGCTGATGTTCAGGTGTATATCAGTATGTAGTGTCTCTACTTTAAAGAGTTCTCTCCTGCTGATGTTCAGGTGTATATCAGTATGTAGTGTCTCTACTTTAAAGAGTCCTCCTGCTGATGTTCAGGTGTATATCAGTATGTAGTGTCTCTACTTTAAAGAGTCCTCTCCTGCTGATGTTCAGGTGTATATCAGTATGTAGTGTCTCTACTTTAAAGAGTCCTCTCCTGCTGATGTTCAGGTGTATATCAGTATGTAGTGTCTCTACTTTAAAGAGTCCTCTCCTGCTGATGTTCAGGTGTATATCAGTATGTAGTGTCTCTACTTTAAAGAGTCCTCTCCTGCTGATGTTCAGGTGTATATCAGTATGTAGTGTCTCTACTTTAAAGAGTCCTCTCCTGCTGATGTTCAGGTGTATATCAGTATGTAGTGTCTCTACTTTAAAGAGTCCTCTCCTGCTGATGTTCAGGTGTATATCAGTATGTAGTGTCTCTACTTTAAAGAGTCCTCTCCTGCTGATGTTCAGGTGTATATCAGTATGTAGTGTCTCTACTTTAAAGAGTCCTCTCCTGCTGATGTTCAGGTGTATATCAGTATGTAGTGTCTCTACTTTAAAGAGTCCTCTCCTGCTGATGTTCAGGTGTATATCAGTATGTAGTGTCTCTACTTTAAAGAGTCCTCTCCTGCTGATGTTCAGGTGTATATCAGTATGTAGTGTCTCTACTTTAAAGAGTCCTCTCCTGCTGATGTTCAGGTGTATATCAGTAGTGTCTCTACTTTAAAGAGTCCTCTCCTGCTGATGTTCAGGTGTATATCAGTATGTAGCGTCTCTACTTTAAAGAGTCCTCTCCTGCTGATGTTCAGGTGTATATCAGCATGTAGTGTCTCTACTTTAAAGAGTCCTCTCCTGCTGATGTTCAGGTGTATATCAGTATGTAGTGGCTCTATTTTAAAGAGTCCTCTCCTGCTGATGTTCAGGTGTATATCAGTATGTAGTGTCTCTACTTTAAAGAGTCCTCTCCTGCTGATGTTCAGGTGTATATCAGTATGTAGTGTCTCTACTTTAAAGAGTTCTCTCCTGCTGATGTTCAGGTGTATATCAGTATGTAGTGTCTCTACTTTAAAGAGTCCTCTCCTGCTGATGTTCAGGTGTATATCAGTATGTAGTGTCTCTACTTTAAAGAGTCCTCTCCTGCTGATCTTCAGGTGTACATCAGTATGTTGTGTCTCTACTTTAAAGAGTCCTCTCCTGCTGATGTTCAGGTGTATATCAGCATGTAGTGTCTCTACTTTAAAGAGTCCTCTCCTGCTGATGTTCAGGTGTATATCAGTATGTAGTGTCTCTACTTTAAAGAGTCCTCTCCTGCTGATGTTCAGGTGTATATCAGTATGTAGTGTCTCTACTTTAAAGAGTCCTCTCCTGCTGATGTTCAGGTGTATATCAGTATGTAGTGTCTCTAGTTTAATTTAACAGTCTTTAAAACACACAATCACAAAGTAATCTCCAGTTCCTTTGTTCAGACCTGGAAGGCAGCAGAGCTCTTGACACACACACACACACACACACACACACACACACACACACACACACACACACACACACACACACACACACACACACACACACACACACACACACACACACACTAGGGCTACTCGATTATGGCAAAAATCATAATCACGATTATTTTTGGTCAATAATTGATATCATGATTATTAAATATGATTATTAATTGACTTTGAGAACATCCATTTATTGAACTTTAAAACAAATAATAATTTGAACAGTATATTAACTGTAGATTACCCTGAACGTATAATTCAACTGAAAAACCAATACAAAAATAAATTAAATAAATGATACATTTAAAGGACACCTATCATGCTATATTTAAATGATATATTGTAGGGCCATACCTATATAAGGTATATTTATACGTTTCTGTTTTCAAAATACCAAACAGATCATGATTTTAGCCATGCCTCATTTCGCTCTATGTGCTGTTTGCTGTCTATGGGTCTGATTCTGCTGACCACGCCCCCCTGCAGGAGAGGGGAGACGTGCTCTGATCAGCTGCTGGGCTGTCAGAAGAGGGGGAGAAAAAGAGATCTCCGTCCTCCGTGTTTTATTATATAGAGTCGTTATTCATTTGTTTTAAAGCTCAATAAATAACAAAGAAGACCTTACAGGCCTGGCATATGTACTACAGCGTCTCCAGCGCTTTCGAACGGCAATGGCCGTGGCTGTCTCCTCCTGATTGGTGGAGTTGGCCCAATAGCCGTAGCGCCACCGTCCTGACGTCAGGACAGTGTTCAAATCTGGATCAGTTTTTATCAGATCCGTTGCAGCCCCTTTTTTAGAGATTTGGGTATGGAGGAAAATAGAGAGGGTTGTGTTTTCTGACACTTGGTGAGTTCCCTGGAACACCGGGGACACATATTCATGTAGAAAAGACGTACAAAAGTGCATTTTGCATGATAGGTCCCCTTTAAGAAAAATTCAGAAAGAAATTCAGAAATCTTTAAAAAAAATAAATAAGGTGAAGTATTTTAACTAAAGTTTTTTAAATAAAAGAAAACCTACATTTTGATTAAGTATGATTTGGTCATATGAAATCAAATGGGCTTGTATTTTTGTAGATCTCTGCACGACGGCCTCTCACTGACTCTTTGTCTCTCACTGTATATTTTAGGAACGGAGAAGAAGAAAGCGAACCGGACCTCACATATGTGACCAGTGTAACAAATCCCTCACAACATCTAATTCTTTAAAGAATCATCAGCGTATTCATACTGGAGAGAAACCGTACAGCTGTGACCAGTGTGGGAAAACCTTTGCTAGGAAAAGCAACCTTTCAGCTCATCAGCGCATTCATACAGGAGAGAAACCGTACAGCTGTGACCAGTGTGGGAACACTTTTGCTCAGAAAAGCAGCCTTTCAACTCATCAGCTCATTCACACTGGAGAGAAACCACACAGCTGTGACCAGTGTGGGAAAACCTTTGCTAGGAAAAGCAGCCTTTCAACTCATCAGCTCATTCACACTGGAGAGAAACCACACAGCTGTGAAATGTGTGGGAAAACTTTTGCTCAGAAAAGCAGCCTTTCAACTCATCAGCTCATTCACACTGGAGGAAAACCACACAGCTGTGAAGAGTGTGGAAAAACGTTCACTTCATCAAGTTATCTCTCAGTCCATCATCGTATTCACACAGGAGAGAAACCATACTGGTGTGAAGAGTGTGGGAAAACGTTCATTTCATCAAGTGGTCTCTCAGTCCATCATCGCAGTCACACGGGAGAGAAACCATACAGCTGTGATCAGTGTGTCAAGTCATTCACTACATCAAGTCATCTTCAGAGCCATCATCGTATTCACACAGGAGAGAAACCATACTGGTGTGAAGAGTGTGGAAAAACCTTTTCTCATGGTTGTAGTCTTAAAGCCCACCAGCGCACTCACTCTGCCTCCATCTGATCCTTTTCTGAGTCAAGCTAGCATTCCTCCTGCTTTTCTCCAAATGTAAAGCTGACCAACAGTGACTTTACGTTCTAATAAACATGTTTTTTATGGACTACATTCAGACCTCCCAAAACCCTGCTGTCCTCACACACTTAGCTCTATATGAGAGTGCTCTGGTTAATGAAAATGTTTTTTGATTTCGATAAAGCAGCCTTATACTGTTGCTGCGATGCTGAACGTAACAATGATCTGTCTACCAGCAGCCTGTGAATGAGACGTTTAGGGAACATCTGTAAATAGAAGCATCTCTTGATCTTTTCCGTACATTTCTTAATATAGTCTTTATGTATAATACTTCCTAATCAATTACCCGTTGTGTGTAGTTGCAATTTTAGTGAGCATCGAGTTCAGAAAGGTTCTTGCTATGTTTTGTTGCCCAACATTCACTGAATATTTTTATTTCACATTTATGTTCAATTGAAATGTTTGAGTTTTTGTCCTTTTTGAAGTGATCTTTAAAACACTAAGACACGTTGGGTATGAGAAGAGAGACACTAGAGATACTTGTAATGTGAGACTCAGTCGCAGTTATCCAGGTTAGAACTGAAACTCACTGAGAGTCACTATTTCTGGAGAAAGGTGTTAAATGTTTGAAATATGAAAGTCCATCTTTAGAGAGGAGGGGGTATCAAGGGTGGGATTTAGGGGGAGGGATGAAGGGTAATGTGTTCACTCCTCCATCCTTTTGTTCCTGGAGGTTTCACATCAAGTCTGAGAGGAGTCGTCTCTGAGCAACTACTGCACATTTACATTTCTAAATGTCTGCTTTCTGCTTTCCTAGTACATGTTGGGTTTGAGAAGAGAGACCCTTTATTTAAACTCTGATATCATCTGATTTCTCTCATGTTCATCATTTGACTTCATTGTGACAGCCGTTTCTTTTCTGTGTTCACAGTCAATTTCTTTTGAAAAAATAAATATATTGGAAAATTCAAGTTTTGTGTTAAAGTACAATATTTCTCTGGAATTCTATGTTTGTTAAAGAGAGTGTAAGGCCTGTAATGGTTTATGGGTGTCACTGATAAGAGAAGAGGCAGTTTCTTCTCTCTCCCCTCACAGCAGTACACAGGGGGGGGGGGGGCTCCTGACTTAAGGAGAAATACACTGAGGCCCCAAAAAGGTTTTGTGTCATAGCCATAGAATATGTCTGGTCATGTCCAGTCCTGTGCATCAGATGCCCAGTTTCCACAGATATGGGTATGGAGGAGGGGTCTTTAGGTTTCTCTGTCCTGTTTTTGAGCATAAAGACACTGGTAGAGAGGGAGCAGACTGGAGAGAGGGGGGGGGGGGGGGGGTTCCCCTGGTATACTCTCCCTGGGAGCTGGGGTTTTGCTCTCGGTAAGGTTCTCTCAAACTTGGTAAATATCTCTCGAATTTCTTTGTTGAATGCTGAGTGAATTTCTTTGTGAAATGAGTGGAATGAATTGATGTTTGTTGAAAGTTAGTACCCTGCCACCTGTGAGGAAAGGTCCTCTGAATTCATGCGGGACTAGTTGAAGTATATGAATGTGGAAATGAGCAAATGAACTGATTTGGTGAATGAAAGTTTGAATGTGCTTTTTATTATCACCGGTCATTTATGAGGAGATGCCTCTAAATTCTGTCGGGAGATTTTAAATGTCACAACTGAATTGGGCAGTTGAAGTTACAATTTAGTGTAATAAATGTAAAACTGTGAATTAAAGTTTCACTTTAGAACATGATCACAGCATGATATGTTTAGTATGATTATAATGTTGTAACGAGAGAAGGTAAAAACCCTGTTCAAGTGTGGACCTATTTTTCTTCAAATAAACAGATCCCACCTTTTGGATTGGGACAACTTGAAAGACATGTGCGCTCTCCTCTCCTGCTTCAAAGGTGAGATTGCACACTGCCACACTCACACTTAGGTAGGGCCACACCTCATTACTGATATCAGAATCCTTCAGGATCGCTTAAACAGATTTAGGGGGTCGTCTGAATTGAAACAGCAGTTCATTGAACCTGGTTCTTCAGGAGTTAATAGAGGTGAGATCTTGCTGACGTTGGTGGATCTGAGCCAAGCAGTAAACTTACAGAGACTCAATAACTTCTGTTAGGTCAATTAGTAGGTCTGAGTCATTTGCCGGAATAAATGATCAGCCCTCCCGACTCCGACACAAGTCATCGATATTATCTACCACCAAATCATCTTCTTCAACATCTGTTGTGTCTTGAATGTCCCTTTCATTTTCAGTCCGGTCAGTTTGATCAAATGTTTCTGTATTCATCAAAATTCCTGGCTTAAACTGCAACTGGCTCTGCCTCTGTCTGCCATCATGGTTCCTGCTTTTGTGGGAATTAAATGTCACTGGTTTCAAAATGACAATCCTGGTAGGGGCATTGGACATTTTGGCGCATCCGGATATATGTACACAAATGTGAAAACAATCTACCTAACTATATAACTATCTATCTATATAACTTACTATATAACTAACTGTTATTCATGTTTGATCAGCACTGCATATTTTTACAGTTTTATCCGAGTTTGGAAAGATTCTGCTTGAAGTTAATCACAAAATGTATTAAAATTCAAATTAAAAGCTGTAAAATGTATTATCTCTTGGATTTACACACGGCATCTATTGCACGTCTGTCCGTCCTGGGAGAGGGATCCCTCCTCTGTTGCTCTCCCTGAGGTTTCTCCCATGTTCCCTTTAAACTGTGGGGTTTCTCCGGAAGTGTTTCCTTGTACGATGTGAGGGTCTAAGGACAGAGGGTCTAAGGACAGAGGGACTAAGGACAGAGGGTCTAAGGACAGAGGGTCTAAGGACAGAGGGTCTAAGGACAGAAGGTCTAAGGACAGAGGGTCTAAGGACAGAAGGTCTAAGGACAGAGGGTCTAAGGACAGAGGGTCTAAGAACAGAGGGTCTAAGGACAGAAGGTCTAAGGACAGAGGGTCTAAGGACAGAGGGACTAAGGACAGAGGGTCTAAGGACAGAAGGTCTAAGGACAGAGGGTCTAAGGACAGAGGGTCTAAGGACAGAGGGTCTAAGGACAGAAGGTCTAAGGACAGAGGGACTAAGGACAGAGGGTCTAAGGACAGAGGGTCTATGGACAGAGGGTCTAAGGACAGAAGGTCTAAGGACAGAGGGTCTAAGGACAGAGGGTCTAAGGACAGAGGGTCTAAGGACAGAAGGTCTAAGGACAGAGGGTCTAAGGACAGAGGGACTAAGGACAGAGGGTCTAAGGACAGAGGGTCTAAGGACAGAGGGACTAAGGACAGAGGGTCTAAGGACAGAGGGTCTAAGGACAGAGGGTCTAAGGACAGAGGGACTAAGGACAGAGGGTCTAAGGACAGAGGGTCTAAGGACAGAGGGTCTAGAGGGTCTAAGGACAGAGGGTGTCGTTTTCTCATACTGATATTCTGAACAAACTGTGCTGTTGTATTTGCTGTAAAGTGTCTTTACTGCAGGGTATTTTTTTATTATATGTACAGCACTTTGGCTCGACCAAAAATCGTTTAAAAATGTGCTATATAAATAAAACTTGATTTGATTTGATTTGAAAATGGCGTTATAAAAACGATCTCAAATTACAGCTAAATAGTGCACTAAAATACGTTTCAGAAAACTTTTGAGGGCAGAAATAAACAGTACAGTAACAGAATCTTGATTTGTGTTTGATCAAGACTGCATATTTGACCAGTTCAAATAAGCCTTGGTTGAGAAAAAGGACACCACATGATGGCTGTATGTTCAGAAATGTTCAAAACCAGAAACAGTACATATGCATTTCGTGACAGTTATTTATCATTTGTGACATTGTTAACATGTTTTTAATAAGCATTTAAACATTTTCAATTCATTTCAGAAAAGCTCTTATAACATGAATGGCATGGTGGTTTTAGTTAACGTTAGCTACCTTTGCTATTAGCTAACATTAAAGGTCCCATGTCATGCTTTTCTGGTTATTACCCGTCCCCTTGTGTGTTGAAGGTGTTTCTGCATGTGAACGGTGTGCAGAGTCACAAACCCTCAAAGTGCACCCTGTAGCGAGTAAAACTCTAACCCCTAGATTCCACCGGGTCCGTCTGCGCCGCGTTACGGCTGCGCCGCGGTTTTGGTCCGGCCTCCTCCGGCGTCATACCCTACCAGGCGCATTTCAGAAGCGGAGCGTCTTGCCTGCCGGCTCGCAGTTTTTGTTGATTTGGGCATATTTCCTGGACAGTGTTATGGTTTAGGTGTTTTGCTTTCTCCTCCTCCTCTCTGTCTTCTCTCTCTCTCTCCTGTGCAGTGTGGTGATCGTTAGAAGGCGCAGCTGGTTCACAATGAGGAGCACCTGTACTCATCTAATCAACTCCTCCATAAAACGATAGTTACGTATGTAACTACGGTTCTATGAATACTGGATGACCGCCAGAGGCGGTGCTTTAGCACTGGATATCTTCTGTCTCGCGCATGCGTAGGTCGAATATTTATATCAACAAAGTCACGTGTGACCTCGTATGACCCCGGAAGGTATAAGTTCCGGTATTGTCAACGAGTTCAGTTCTATGGAATCTTCTCGCGGAAACACGAGATTCCGAGTGACCAAGAACTCTGGCGGTCATCCAGTATTCATAGAACCGTAGTTACATACGTAACTATCGTTCTATTTCATACTTACTGACCGCCAGAGGCGGTGCTTTAGCACTGGATGACCTATACCAACAGAGTCACGAGGAAGTCTGAATACTCCCCCTATAAGGATGGCCTAGGCGGACTCTGCAGGAGGACCACACCCAGCGGGTGAGGGGCGGCAACATTCACCCTGTAGTATCTGGCGAATGTGCTCAGAGATGCCCATGTGGCCGCAGCCCATATGTCCTCCAGGGGCACACCTCTCAAGGTCGCCCATGACGTGGAGACACTCCTGGTAGAGGGGCACTTTACTCTGGGTGGCAAGGGACGGTCATTCGCCTTGTATGCCTGGGCAATGACGTCCATGATCCAGTGGGACAAGCGCTGTTTTGAGAGCGCACAGCCCCTTCTAGGACCACCGTAACACAGAAAGAGCTGTTCAGACTGACGCATGCCTGCGGTAGTCTGGACATAAGCTCTAAGGGCCCGCACCGGGCATAGGAGTCTTGACCTCTCTTCCCCCTCTCCTGATGGGGGGTCAAACCCTGCCAGCTGGATAGGCCGATTAAAATGAGAGCGTGCCAGCACCTTAGGGAGGAACGCTGTGTTCGGTCAAAGGTGACACCTGAGCCATCTGAGTTCCACCTCAGACACGAGCTGTTCACGGACAAGGCCTGAAGCTCGCTTACACGCTTTGCTGAGGTGATGGCAAGAGGGAAAGCAGTCTTAGCTGAGAGCCACCTCAGTTCTGCCTGTAACAAAGGTTCAACAGGAGGCAAGCATAGGGCATCCAGCACCAAGGGCAGGTCCCATGTAGGGCCCTTGGGATATTCGGGGGGCGAAGCCTCAGAGCTCCCCTTTAAAAAGAGGGATACCAGCCTATGGCTCCCCACTGTGCTGTTGTCAGCCCTTGCGTGTTGAGCTGATATAGCAGCCACATACACCCTGACGGTAGCGGGACACCGGCCGTCGTCCAGGAGGGACTGAAGGAACTCAAGGGTCGTAGGTACCGAGCAATATGCTGGGTCCTCATTTTGCCCTTGGCACCAGTCAAAAAAACAGTTTCCACCTGTTTTCGTACTGCCTGCGAGTAGATGGTGCCCTAGCATTTGAGAATAGTCTTCCTGACAGACTCTATGCAGTCGCTCAGCAGTGGGTCGGGCCCTCCAGTGGCCAGACCCACAGCTGGAGGTGGCAGGGGTCGGGGTGCCACATCCGACCCTCCAACTGAGACAAGAGGTCCTTCCTGTTGGGGAGACGCCAAGGCGTCCCACAGCAGAGTCTGTGCAGCAGATGGACAGGCCCGCACCTAGCTGGGTTAAACAAGGAAGTTTAACAGGACAGCCTAGCCAGGCGGCTCCTGCTAGAATCAAGCAACACCAGGAGCGGGGCGAGAACACTGCCTTCACTGGTTGAGTGACTGTCCAGAGCCACCCCAATGAAGGTTAGGCTCTGAGAGGGGTTCAGACAACTCCTCTCCATGTTCACCCTGAGGCCTAGCCGGGCGACATGAGAGAGAAGGAGAGCCGTGTCCTGGATCGTCTGTAACCGGGATGGTGCACAGATTAACCAGTCGTCTAAGGAGAGGGAGAGTCCGAATGGGAGCACCCTGAACTGGAAATGACGACCTCTGAAGGCAAAGCGAAGAAACTGCCTGTGATGAGGCACAATAGGCACATGAAAATAAGCGTCCTTCAAGTCGACGTGAACCATTCCCCCCTGGCCACGGTACGAAGAACGTCCGCTGTGCTCAGCACATGAAAAGGTAAAATCTTTAGGAACTTGTTGAGTCCCCTCAGATCGAGGATTGGGCGAAGTCCACTGCCTTTCTTCCTTACCAGGAAGTAGGTCGAGTAGAAGCCCGGGCTGTGAGATGGGGTCCACAGGCTCGATTGCAAGGAGGACTGACAGCTCCTGGTTTAGGGCGATTTATTTTGCCGGGTCGGTTATGGTGGTCATTTTGACCCGGCTGAAGACTGGGGGCCAGCGTCGGAACTGAAGCTTGTACCCTTGGTTTAAGGAAGCGCTAAGAGCCTCCTGCTGCAGGGAAGCTGAGAGGGCGAGCATGAGGTGCCTACACGGCCCATGCGCGCCGCTGCATCGTAAGCCTTAGTGAGCAGGTAATCAAGGTTCAAGGTTCAAGGTTCTTTATTGTCAATCTGACATAGCTACAGAGTAATTATGCAGTTGAAAATCTTATGTCACAGGCTTCTCCAACAATGCAACATAATAACATAATAACAATAAGAGCATGAGCAATACAAAAATAATAATAGTTATAAAAATGAAATAAAGTTATGATGTGGAATAGTGCAGTATGAGTCTATATACAAGTTATTGGAATGATATATATATATTAGGTATTAGATACATACTACTGAGTAGCAGATGAATGTTTGAAGTTGTTTCAACAGTTCAATTTTTTAACAGTCTCACTGCCCGCGGGAAGAAACTGTCTCCGAATCTTCTTGTCCTTGCCAGGATGCTGCGGTAACGTCTGCCAGACGGCAACAGAAAGAACAGTTTGTGGCTGGGGTGATGGGGGTCTTTGATAATCCGTCGTGATTTCTTCCTGAGCCGCTGGGAGTAAAGGTCCTCCATGGATGGCAGCTCCGTCCTGGTGATGTGCTGTGCAGTTTTCACCACCCTCTGTAAAGCCTTACGATCGAGGTCGGTGCAGCTGCCGTACCAGGCCGTCATGCTGCCAGTCAGGATACTCTCTATCGTGCACCTGGAGAAGTTGCAGAGTATCCTGGAATCCATTTTGAACCTCCTCAACCTGCGGAGGAAGAAGAGCCGCTGTCGAGCTTTCTTGGTGATGGTGGTGGTGTGAAGAGACCATGTCAGGTCCTCAGTGATGTGGACCCCAAGAAACCTGAAGCTGCTGACTCTCTCCACCGTAGTCCCATTGATGGCGATGGGGGCGTGTCCCTCTCCCTGCTGCTTCCTGTAGTCCACAATCAGCTCCTTTGTTTTGCTGATGTTGAGATGGAGGTTGTTCTCCTGGCACCAAGATGTCAGGTTTTCGACCTCCTCTCTGTACGCCGTCTCGTCATCGTCTGTGATCTGGCCGATGACGGTCGTGTCATCAGCAAACTTCACGATGGTGTTGGAGCTGTGTGTGGCCACGCAGTCGTGGGTGAACAGGGAGTAGAGGAGAGGGCTGAGCACGCAGCCTTGAGGGGCACCGGTGTTGAGAATCAGGGTGGAGGATGTGATGTTTCCCACCCGCACTGCCTGGGGTCTGCCCGTCAGGAAGTTCAGGATCCAGTCACAGAGGGCGCTGTTGAGCCCGAGATCTCTGAGCTTGATGGCCAGCTTGGAGGGCACAATGGTATTGAATGCTGAACTGTAGTCAATGAACAGCATTCTCACATATGTGTTCCTGTTCTTCGGGTCCAGGTGTGAGAGGGCAGTGTGGAGGGTGAGGGCTATGGCGTCGTCTGTGGACCTGTTTGCTCTGTAGGCAAACTGCAGGGGGTCCAGAGATTCAGGGAGGGAGGAGGTGATGAATAATTTGACTAACCGCTCAAAGCACTTCATTATGATGGAGGTGAGTGCTACTGGGCGTTAGTCGTTGGGGCAGGTGATTATTGTCTTTTTGGGGACAGGAATGATGGTGGAGTGTTTAAGACATGTGGGGACTACAGACTGCAGCAGGGACCTGTTGAAGATGTCTGTGAACACCTCTGCCAGCTGAACTGCACACACCCTGAGAACACGGCCAGGGATGCCATCAGGTCCAGGAGCCTTGTGTGGGTTAACCCTTTTAAAGGATTTACACACATCTGCCCTATTTAAAACAAAAGGGCAGTGTAGCTCCTGGTCCCTCTGTACCTCCACAGCCCGGCTGCTCTCAAAGCGTGCAAAAAAACTGTTTAGCTCATCTGGGAGAGATGCGCACGCAGACACTCCCGCAGCACCCCCCGCTGCTCCTTTGTAGTCAGTCATTGTCCTTAGTCCCGCCCACATATTCCTAGTGTTACAGCCTTTGAAGTCAGATTCCACCTTGTCTTTGTACTGTCTCTTTGCATTTTTAATTGCTCTCCGGAGATCATACCTAGACTTCCTGTACTCCTCCAAATCTCCCGCTGTGTGCGCGAGAGTGCGCGCTTTCAGCTTGCCGCGCACCTCACCGTTTACCCAGGGCTTTTGATTTGGGAATGTCCGTACAGAAACCTTCGGTACCACGTCATCGATGCATTTCCCAATGTAGCAGATGACAGTGTCCGTGTGTGTGTTGATGTTATTGTCCTCAAACACACACCAATCCGTGGATGCAAAGCAATCCTGCAGTGCTGAATCTGACTCCTCGCTCCATCGTTGTACTGTTCTTTGTTATCGGTCTGTCCCTTTTAAGTTTCTGCTTGTACGCAGGCAACAACAGTAGTGAGATATGGTCTGATTTGCCGAAGGGAGGGCGAGGGAGAGCCTTGTATCCATTCCGGAAAGGGGAATAAACATGGTCCAGTATGTTTCCCCCGCGCGTCGGGAAGTTGATGTGTTGGTAATATTTTGGCAAAACCTTCTTCATGTTGGCGGTGTTGAAATCTCCGGCCACAACGAACGCCGCATCTGGCCGTGAAGTCTCGGTTTTGTCAATAATCCCAAACAGCTGATCGAGTGCCGTGTTGTTGTCGGCGAGTGGCTGCGGCGGGATATACACTGCTGTTATCACAACAGATGTGAATTCCCTCGGCAGATGGAAGGCCCAACATGAGATCATGAGGTGCTCTAGCTGTGCGGAACAGTCCGATGAAATAATCTTCACATTTGAGCACCAGTTGTTGTTAGTCATTACACACACACCGCCTCCCTTACTTTTCCCCGAGTTTGCAGTCCGGTCCTGACGAAAAATAGAGAATCCATCAGGGGCAATGGCGGAGTCCGGGATAGCGGGGTTGAGCCAAGTCTCAGTGAGAATTAACACGTTACAGTTCTTAATGTCCCGTTGAAAAGCAATCCGGCTTCTGAGTTCATCTAGCTTATTTTCAATGGATTGAACATTAGCCAGAAGAATACTCGGAAGAGGGGGTCGATTCTCTCGTTTCCTCAGTCTGACCAGCAACCCGGCCCGGCATCCCCGCTTTGTCCTCTTCTTGCGTCTCTCAGGTAGAACAGCAACAGGTAGCCATGGTGAATCTCCATTGTTTGTCTGAGGGTTATTATTGTCCACGAAGTTTCGCAATTGGAAAAGTTCCTCTCTGCTATATTGTATGGCAGAGTAGGTGCGGTCGGCTAGCATGTTGCGAACCATGTTAAAAGTAAAACGGCAAAAGTAAAAAAAATATGTACAAAATACGAAAATGGGCAAAGTTGGAGAGGAGCACAAAGACGATGCGGCCATCTTCACCGGCGCATCCACAAACCTCAGTGACCCGACATTGGAGTCGAGGGCACCTGGCCTCCGACCTCAGAGCTTCGTCAGGGGAAACTATGAGGGAAGCAATGGTAGGCTCAACAGCCGGCGTGTGGTCAAGGCCAACTCTTGCCGCATCCTGCATGGCTACCAAGGCTCGGCCATCGGACGTAAGACTGTAAAGAGCCTTAGTGTCCCTCCAGCATGCATGTAACTCCCTCAGATACTCACAAGAGGGAGGAACAGTGCGGGTGGCGGGTGCCGGAGTGCGCCTAAAGAACGCACTGGCAGGCGCTGTTCCGGGCTGCTGCGCATCTAGCTACTGGTGAGCCAGTGCCATGCGAATGACGGTACCCATGGAGCCGTCATCTGCCTCCTCCGAGGGACCATGAGCTGAGGTACAGGAGCCAGGCCCAGAAGCATGGGATGGGCTCTCCCCGTCATACTCATTAAATTGAGTGGCTGAAGCTGCCATCGAGAACACATCGTCCTCTAGAACCAGCTCAGCCACGGGTGGATCGGGTGCAGCGGCGTGCTCTGTACGGCCACCAGAATGGAGAGCCAAGAGGAGTGACTTCATCTGGGCTAGCTCAGTAGTGAGTAGGTCCACCCTGGAGGACAGCCTATCAGGCTTAGTCCTCTTCTTGGGCGGTGCACCCGCAGCCTCTGCGGCCCAACGCCTAGGATGGGTAGGTTGGACTGGAGTCGACTGTGCGGGGGGAAGGCCACCCTCAGTCAGTAGTTCAACCTCGGCTAGTCTAGCAGCTCTTACCGCACGAGGCATGATGGTGCAATTCATGCACGGGTCCTCCGAAAGGCCCTCCCTCAGATGCTCGAGGCCAAGACAAGAGGGGCAAAGGTCATGGCCATCCTCTGGTTAAAGAGGAGCCATACAGGTGTTAGAGCCGTTAGACCTAGCGATAGCTAGAGCACTCAGCTGACTGTAAATAACTGGGCCAGGAAACAAATATGCAGTGGAGGGGAGTGAGCACAATAGTAGTTAGCTTGAGCGTGAGCACTCTGCTAACTGGGGTGAGAAAAAATGAAGTCAGTTAATGGGTTTATGCCGTGAGAGGAGAGCGGGAATACTCTCTCCACTAGCGCCGTAGCGAGTTAGCCTAAGCGAGAGCACTCTGCTAACTGAAGGATGGAACGGGCATTAAACCAACTGTGTGCAGGGAGAGGGGAGCGGATTCACTCTCTTCACTAGCGCTGTAGCAAGTTAGCTTTGAGCGAGAGCACTCAGCTAACTGGAGGATGGAACACTTTATATGTTGTTGCCACTCTTTGCATATCATGTATTTTGTTTTTTAACCCTGTTTGTAAAAAGTAATTTCCTTAAATGTTTTATGTGAGGGAATGGAAAATAGCTCAAAGCTAAATCTGGCACTGTTACGCTTGACACATTTAAATGTTTTAAGTGTTCATTACAATGCATTGTCCCTGTCAAATAAACGATTAAATAAAATAACCAATTGTGCGCCGTGAGAGGGGAGCGAAGACACTCCCTCACTAGCACTGTAGCAAGTTAGCTTTGAGCGAGAGTACTCAGCTAACTGGATGATAGTACAGGTAAAGAACCAAAGTATGTAGTGAGCAGGAGGGCGGAGACGCTCTCTTCACTAGCGCAGTAGAAAGTTAGCTTCCAGCGGGAGCACTCAGCTAACTGGATGATAGTACAGGTAACAGTAACAAATTAGCGAGAGCCCTCGGTTAATTTGTACACAATTATCTCCTTAGTTTGAGAGTATATAGGATATAGCACAATCAGCAATAATTGGTAGCGATCTCACCGGCTGTGTGCAGGAGCGTCTGCTCTTTACCGGTCCGGAGCTCCTGGGGTCCGAGCGGTGAACACCGCGGTCCCCTCCCTTGGGAGGGCGGACAGCTCGTCGCAGCCTTTGGAGGGCGAGCGTTTCTAGCCCGCAGCTCCGATCGAGACGATCGCAAGGCTACAGGCGATGAGCTAGAATTTTCAATAAGCTAGCTTGGCTTCTACTCATAAAGTAGTAACCTGCACAGCGAGAAGATGAAAAAGAACTGAACTCGTTGACAACACCGGAACTTATACCTTCCGGGGTCATACGAGGTCACACGTGACTTTGTTGATATAAATATTCGACCTACGCATGCGCGAGACAGAAGCTATCCAGTGCTAAAGCACCGCCTCTGGCGGTCAGTAAGTATGAAATAGAACCCTGGTCATGTTCACACTCCAGTGCCAGATCACTCCGTCTCACTCGGTAGAGCTGGACGTCGTAGTATCTCGTTTAGTGTGATTTTCTCTTGCTGTTTTTGTTGAAGAGTAAACCTTGTTTTTTCCTCTGTTTTCCCAGTGTCTGCTCGAGCCAGCCTGAGTCCTGCCGCCGCCACCAGCGAGAACTAGATCCACCTTCATTTTGTAAACTTTGTTAAAAGACTGAATCCATCTGGTCTCTGCCATAGTAGGTCCTGAACTTTTGACCCAGCCCTAACAGAATTATCTGGCCATAAAACATGGACCCGGCAGAGACTGAATTTTCATGGGACCTTTAAGATTAGACTGCCAGGAGTTTTAGCTATATTGACCTTATAAACAGTCAAATTACCAACATTTAAATAAAAGCAATAAATGACTTTTCTTTTCACTATCTCTTTAAAGCGACTTTGAGCACCTGTAAAAGCGCTAACAAAAGAAATCTATTTGCTGCAGTTGGTCAAAAAGCAGTTGGTTAAAAAACAAGATATCTTTGGACATTAAGAAGGGTTCAAGTAGCATTACCAGAATCTGTGAAGTCACATTCTGTTTTATCTTCAAATGAAACATACAGAGGCCACAACAATTAAGCAACGACAAATGCAGTTCAATCACTAGCATTGCAATCTTTGAACAAGGTCGGCCTTTTGTGTCAGTTCAATCATTTCAACCAGATACGAGTTCTTGTAGAGCCTGAGCTGGAGGGTGTGGACAAGATGTCAGTATCGTCTGATTGAGCAGACACTGCTTCTTCAACGGCGGTAAAGATGTATTCTTGGACACCATCATCAGGCATTGGGATGACCTTGATAGTTGTCAAATCTTCAAGGTCAGCAGTGGATGTCAGGTTGACTAGTGCATCTCCAACGTCTCTGTCTTGATATTGCATTCTCAAACCTCCACACACTTTCCTGACTTCATCAGTAAGCTGCTCCATTGTCTCTGGGATGCCATTAGGCAGAACTAGCTTCCTGGAGTCATCGGGATTCACAAGAATTCTCAACTTGGCTGGCGTTTTCACGGTCATGTCAGGCAGCCCCAAAGGAACTAGAACAAACAAGAACATAAACAACTATTAGTAATAGTGATACACTGAAAGCAAACGTCTCTCTTACAATAGTGACATGCCTGGAATGACAGAGCAAATGATTGCCTAGATATATTATCACTTGAGATTAGAGTAGAGTAAGTCTCCATTTTGGGTTTGTCATTCCTTTTTAAACGTACATGAAAACTACATACAGTTCATTTTGGAACTTACCAAATCAGCATAAATGGTGACCTTCAGCGGAAACAGCAAACCAGTAAACACAAAGGAAATACATAAATAAGGTGTATTTAAACGATGTTAACCCAGCATAAAGCACACACCCTCAAAGCATGGTTAACAAGACGGGCAGCGGGTTGTTTGTTTCCCCCCGTCCCCACTGTTTACAGCCCACTCTCCGGAGCGGCGTGGTCCGAGTGCGGGTTGCTGCAGAGCAGAGATACACCTTCAGCCACATAACTATAGCGCTCCCGGAGCTTTAATAACAGCTCGCCAAAAGTATAAACATCTCTAACCAACACACTCTCACTCCCTGAGCGTCCAGGAGCGACGCTTGGTCAGGGTCCTGAGCGTCCAGGAGCGACGCTTGGTCAGGGTCCTGAGCGTCCAGGAGCGACGCTTGGTCAGGGTCCTGAGCGTCCAGGAGCGACGCTTGGTCAGGGTCCTGAGCGTCCAGGAGCGACGCTTGGTCAGGGTCCAGAGGCGTCCAGGAGCGACGCTTGGTCAGGGTCCTGAGCGTCCAGGAGCGACGCTTGGTCAGGGTCCTGAGCGTCCAGGAGCGACGCTTGGTCAGGGTCCTAAGCGTCCAGGAGCGAGGCTTGGTCAGGGTCCTAAGCGTCCAGGAGCGACGCTTGGTCAGGGTCCTGAGCGTCCAGGAGCGACGCTTGGTCAGTGTCCTGAGGCGTCCAGGAGCGACGCTTGGTCAGGGTCCTGAGCGTCCAGGAGCGACGCTTGGTCAGGGTCCAGAGGCGTGCAGTTGGGACGCTCCGAGGCTCCTTCAGCTTCATAAAGGGACGCAAATAGCTTTCAACTGATTGCAATGTATTCCCATCGGCGGCGGGATTTGACGCTCATGGAAGCACGGCATTCGTTTGTGTCGGAGGCTGTTAAAGGCAATGTGAGCGTCCATTCCCATTGGATAACGGAGAATTGTACACCCGGAAGTAAGTATTCCCCTTACTGTGGATTGATTTGACAGAGATATCTCCACTACTCATCAACTCAGAAACACCAGATTATCTTGTTAATTAAACCACATTGATAGGTTTTAGTGTGCAATGCTTTTGTCACGTGTTCCCCTTCGATTCTGAGAAACAAGGATTGTGGGTAATGTAGTGTCTTCGGCCATCCAAAACTCATAGAGAACGACTTGTTTCTCAGAATTGAAGGGGAGAACGTGACAAAAGCATTGTACACTAAAACCTATCAATGGACCCTGACCAAGCGTCGCTCCTGGACGTTGATGGAGTGAGAGTGTGTTGCTCTAACGCTGGCTGGGGTCTGGCTGTTAGTGTATTTAATATGCTGCAGTGTTTTTTATGAGCGGAGCACGTATTTTAAATGCATTTTTTGAATGAAGACATGCGATGCTGATGAAGTTAGCGTTGTACTATGTGCTCTGTTTAGCCCCCGACGGCCCCAGCCCCTGTTCATAAACAAGCTTGAATTAAACACTCTCTCCTTTTTACTCCAAAGGCCCATGCCACTCAGTTATATGCATTTCAGTCACCAGTGTGTGTGTGTGTGTGTGTGTGTGTGTGTGTGTGTGTGTGTGTGTGTGTGTGTGTGTGTGTGTGTGTGTGTGTGTGTGTGTGTGTGTGTGTGTGTGTGTGTGTGTGTGTGTGTGTGTGTGTGTGTGTGTGTGTGTGTGTGTGTGTGTGTGTGTGTGTGTGTGTGTGTGTGTGTGTGTGTGTGTGTGTGTGTCGGAGCACACCAGCCCGGGCCTTGATCAGACCACACCCAGGCACAGAGCAGACTGGCACGGTTTGCTCGTCAACAGGTATATATATATATACACATAAATAAATGACGTTCGCAACAACTCAACCTTTCCACTAGTCAGTGCGCCCCATGCATGATACATTTATGAAGATGACCTGGTTAAACTGCTTAAAAACTAGCTAACACGTGGCTAAACTTGCTAACCCATAGCCACATACAAATACCTCATGTGAAACCAATATAACATTTGCAACTATTTAAACTTTTCACTAGTCAAACCGACACCACAAAGAATCGCCACTTGCCTGTCAGCCTTCCATCTGTGCACAAACTTATCTGGTGCCCTCATTGGTCATGTGCGCGTTCGTGTGTGTTGGAGGAGGGGCTCTGTGAGGAAGTGGCAGAGTTTTTCCGGCTGTGTATTTTCACATTCTAGCGCACTCGAGCTGGTTTCTCCAAAGTTACCTACCCCACCTTTAATTAGACCAATTAAAAAAAGTATTTTGATTAAATGACACAGTCGTTACACTTCTTCCAGTGTTCCAGATCCATGATGGTCTTTTCGTAGTCCAATGGGCGTTTGTGTGGTACAAGGTATTCTTTTAACAATGCTGCTGTAATCTGAAGAATTGGTTGTAATGGTCAGACATGATCTTGGTTCCATATACTGGTTTCTTTCTTTTCTAAAATGATACAAATAATCAGCTTGTAATGGTCTGAGCTGATGTCATCATGGCTTGAGATGGTTACGCATCTTCAAGTAGTCCAAACTACTTTTTGAATGGTAGAACTGAATGACTCTTGGATCATGAACTGGTTTCTTGATGCTATAACTTGGACCAAAATGCTCTTTAAATGGTCCAATATGATGTTATTGTGGCCTGAATGGGTTTCTTCATGAATGTATAGTCCAACAACCCTTTAGTTCTGAGACAATCCACTCTTGTACCAATAAGCCTGATTCCTCACCCTTATTGAATGCTTATATATAAATGTCTCTCCTTCCTCCATCAGAGCCGTGAACCTCTTTCCCAACCGGGTCATCGGGTGCATCGGGCAACATGTCAGAGAACCCGTCAAGGAAATCAACAAAATCCTGGGACTCCCGTTTCCTGGTGAGCAGCGCCCACGATCAGCTGATCACGGAGAAAACGACTTCTTCGCCGGACTCGTGGAGGAAGGAGGAGGAGGAGGAGGAGGAGGAGGAAGAAGAAGAAGATAGAGATAGTGGAAGTGATTAAAAAACTGGACGAACTGACTGTTGATGAACTGATATATAAGAACACATGATCACACATATGAAGTGTTGGACTGTAAAAAGCTTTTATAAATTCCCTGTCAGACTTGTAATGTATTTACTCTGATCAGATCGATCCTGATTTACACCAACATCTCTTTGTGTATTTAGAAAACTTACATATTCTTTGTTAAATAAAACACATTTTTCTTTGCTTTTCTTTTGGTATCAGTACTAAAAAGCAGGTATTGTATTAAAAAACACCATAACAACCAGCTCTATGTTCTGTCTGCTGGGTTTGAGAAACATGCTTTTGTAATAAACATGTAAATATTTACAACTTTGTCATATCATATCTCTTCAAATACAATGCATGGGTTTGTCAATTCTGCCCATTGTATACTCTATTCCTGAAGAAACACACTTGTACATCGTTTCATTCTGTATTTATTTTAACTTGTCGGTACCAGTACGTAACAAGAAATATGTCAGTCAATAAAAGTTGTGTATTAAACAGTGAAAGCACCAAAGTACTTACAGTACTAAAAGTAAAAGTACTCGTTCAATAGAATAGCCCATCCCTGAATCATAAATATTATAATATAATATAATTACTCAGAAATCGATTAATCAATGTGAACATAGCTTTAATATTGTGTGTATAGTTTGAATATGAAATCTATCAACTGTAGTGATCGCTGTTTATCACTGTTTATCATAATTCACTCATGGAACTACAGGTTGGGGGTATTGTTTCTGCACGGACATATATGTTGTTGACTGTACTTATTGTGTGCCCTCCTTGCTTCTTCCTCTTTGCTTCCCGGGCTTCAAGCCGGCAACATGTGGTTTTCTGCTGCTGAATAAAACCAACTTTGCACCTTCGATGCACCGCCTCCGACTCCCTTCTCTCGGCACTACACAACTAAATATAGTGTAGTAGAAAGTTAAATATGTGCCTCTTAATTATTATTACATGTCATTTGTTAGACGCTTTTATCCAAAGCGACTTACATACATTCAGTACTGTGGACAACCCCCACAGGAGCACTTTGAGGAGAAGTGTCTCAGGGACACAACGACATGCTGACTGCAGTGGGACTCGAACTTGCTACCCTCTGATTCGAAGTCCAGCACACTATCCTCTTAAAGGCTGTAAAGAATAATTTGGCATAACATCTACATTAAGGGTAATTAAAAATATCTTAACACGTTTCCTTGAAAGATAATAATTGTCTTTATATTTGTCTTTGTCCAAAATTCGTTTTATTTTACATTTTCGAACAGATTTACCCCGAGTTGGTATAGTCCAGTCTCCCCACACAATGGTACAGTCCAACTGCCAGCGGGAAAGCGCTGTTTGTCACGCAACACGATGTACCCGGTCACCATGGCGACAGAAGAAGGAGAAGGATCGTAGCTTAGAAACGAGAGAAAGCAGAGACTTTATCTCCGGATTCACACCATAACCCCTGGGTTTCTTACGGTATGTAAACCTTCTAATGTCCCGGTAAACTTGCATTAAGATAGATATGAACCACAGAGAGTTAGGGTCCAGCTACAGCTCAGGGTTTAGCCACATGCTAAAGTTAGCTTCAGAGCTAGCAGTCTGTATTTGTAAACAAAGACGAGCTGGAAATGAAACAAAACATACTTAAAAACGGGTTAAAAAACGTTTCTGATGGAAGGAAACGACCTGTTCTCTCTTTGAATGTGGTTTATACCTTTCAGATAACATCTAGCAACAGGTAAAGCCTTACAATGAACCGTTTCCTATGGTTGGAAACTATATTTTAAGGTCACTTTATACTCCTTAGCTACATATCAGAGATACATATTGTTCTTTTAATACTCTTTGTTTGTCTGGATTATATCTCACATTTGCATTAACAGTAATATATGTATAAATGCTACTAAATGAATGCAAAATATATGATACTCTACACAGAAACTACTCAGTGTATGTCACAGTTTACACTTCACCCTTTCTAAACACTGAATGGAATAGGTTTTTGATGCTTATACATTGAAATAAACGACCTGTTTAAACTTGAATGTGGTTTATACATTTCAGATAACAACTGTCAACAGTTAACGGTACAACAATAAACAGTGTTTCATGGTCTGAAAGTAAATAAAGTACATTTACTCAAATACAGATTGCAGGTAGTTGCATTAGCTTAAGTATTTTCATTTGATGTCACTTTATACTACTCCTTAATTACATACCAGATATAAATATGTACTTTTAATAAGATAAGAGAAGAGTTACACATCATGTGAAACTAAAACTGGTATATATACATATATATAATGAATGAGTAAATGTGTCTTTCAGACGGCCCTTGATTACATGATGGTTATTAAGTCATCTCAATATATTTCTGTTTTCTTTCAGGCTGTTTCTCTGTCATTAAGGTGAGAGTTATCACGATGCCGGGGGAACACGGTGACCAGTTCAAACAGGGAGACCTGGTGTTCGCCAAGATGAAGGGGTTCCCCCACTGGCCTGCCAGGGTACACACACACACACACACACACACACACACACACACACACACACACACACACACACACACACACAACACACACACACACACACACACACACACACACACACACACACACACACACACACACACACACACACACACACACACACACACACACACACACACACACACACACACACACACAACATAACTACGTACAGATGTGTATTCCTAGCTAACGTGATATTCTGTGTGTTCAGGTGTGTCCGTTTGTCGGCGGTGGAAGAAATAAGAGAATCCCAGTCTACTTCTTCGGGGAGCATCAGATGTACGTACACACACACACACACACACACACACACACACACACACACACACACACACACACACACACACACACACACACACACACACACACACACACACACACACTAATCCTGACAGCAAAGACATGATGACTTCAAAGTGTAATATCCGTCCTCAGAAGAACGATCCCTCCGGAGAACATCGTGCCGTACGTCGGGAACAAGCTGAAGTTCGGCAGCGGCGTCCGGATCAAAGGCTTCACTGAAGCCATGTGGGAGATCCAGAACACGCCCGCCGTGGGGAGCAAACTCAAAGTAAGAGTCGCTTATTAAAACTGATATTCTGTTAAATCCTCTCTCTTCATTAGACTCCAGTTTACAACCAGCTGCTCTCACCTTAAAGTGCAGCAGCTTTACTCGACATTGAGAAACGGCCAGTCCCTCTCCGTTTCTCAATGTGAAGTATACCTGCTGCAGAGCCACTATTTCAAGTATACTACGTCATCGAGTGGCGCCGAAGGACTGTTTAAATGCATGTTAAGTGTCCAGCATTCGGCGCCACTCGATGACGTAGTATACTTGAAATAGTGGCTCTGCAGCAGGTAGACTGGACATTGAGTAAGCATACTGTGCCTCCTATGTACAAGGTTAACATTGAAAGTGACGATGATATGTCCCAATGCGTCTCAATGTACATGTTACTCCAGCTGCATATCAGTTTACTCCACTCAAATGGCGCAAAACTCACGTTCCATGGACAGACGTGTAATACACTCAAATTACAATAGATGGATCTCTAGACTAATTTATAACATTTGTAAAAAATGTTGTTAACACTCTGGGTGTGTGAGACGAGTGAACCAAAACGTAAAACCTCCGCAATTAAAACAGTTTAATCGAGTTTGAGCACTAATATACCCATGTTCTGAACACTTTAGCGGGGTCAATGTGTTATCTTTTCACCCTGGTCCTGAATTAAAACAGTTCACCCGACTTTAAACACTAATGTGCCCATGATTCAGACACTTATTCCTGGGTCAATGTGTTCTCTTCCCCCCCTGGGTGTGTGTATGTCTGCCTGGAAGTGTGATAAGCTGCTTAAAGCAGTGATTCTGCTGTTTTTAGTTTATTGTACATTTAATAAATTAAATATGATTAATATGTACATTGTTCTGTCTATACTGACACGTTTATGTCCATAACTCCGGATGTTTATGTCGTCCAATGTACACAGTCTAAAAACGACAATAACGAGTTAATTAAAACATTTTGGCCGCTCATAGGCGGCCTGCCATGCGCACCTTGAGTCCCCGGGCCCCCTGACTTAAGCACACTGCCTTGGACAAAACCCCATGTGCATAACTGCCAGACAAGCGTGCCCTTGGTAACCTAAAAATATGAAAAGTGTCTGAGTGTCAGGAGTCCGCAGTTGGATGCTTAAGGGCGGACGGTAGACCACCACAAAATCCACCCCTTGTTAGTCTTACCAGGGGCACGAGGTTCTGGAGGGTGTGAATATCTGGGTTTAGTCCGTGGGGGAGTGCTTAACTGCGGGGGCCCGGGGACTCACGGTGTGCAATGTTATGGAGGTGCCACTGTTAGGGGGACATGCTGGTGGTCATTAGTCCGTCCTTCGGGGCTCTGTGAGCGGGCAAAGAGAGGTGGTTTTCCCGGTCTCCGCCCTGGAGGTGTGAAATAAACAGAGTCCCACTGTTAGGGACTGCTGCTGGAGGTCTCCTGCATTTAAACAGATTCACCAGTTTATAACATTACTTTAGCCCTGATCAGAGCCCTGTTTTCTGGGTAAGACAGTGAGGTGCTGTACCCTGGGTCTCTGGGTCTCTGGGTCTCTGAGACCCTGCTAACAGCAGTGATTCTGCTGTTTTTAGCTCATTGTACATTTAACTAATTAAATATTATTAATATGTACATTATCCCGTCTATACTGACACATTTATGTCCATAACTCTGTATGTTTATTGAGTCCAATGTACACCGTCTAAAAACGACAATTGTGACTGAATTAAAACAGTTTGACAGCATTGTAACACTCATGTAGCCATGTTTGCAGCCCTGTTCCCTGGGTAACAATTGAATTACCCTCTCCTGTTGAATTAAAACATTTCCCACGGCTTTAAACACTAATATACCCATGATTCAGACACTTATTCCTGGGTAAATGTGTTATCTTTTCACCCTGGTCCTGAATTAAAACAGTTCCCCCGACTTTAAACACTAATGTACCCATATTTTGCCCACTTATTACTGGGTTAATATATCATCTTTTCCCCCTGGGTGTGTGTGGCACCATCTGGTGGAACATTTGTGAATTACACTAAAATCCAAAACTTTAATGTTTTTTATCTTAGCGAAATAATGGTTTAATGACCCCAATGTAATGATCATTTATGATTCTGCAGATGTTGTCTACACGTGTATCACAACGGCTTATTTTTAGAGTGATTTGGAAAACTCGGTTAGCGAGGTTTATTTATGTCAATATGAGATGCACTGTTTTCATGTCCCATGTACATATCTGTACATATGGCCTCACGCACTACCAACATATACTAACGCAGAGAAACGGCCTCTCTCTCCTCTTGGGTCGCTTGGCTCTACTGGACCTTGGTTCAAGGTTCAAGGTTCTTTATTTTGTCATACGACCATAGCTACAGTGTAGTTATGCTGATGAAAATCTTAGGTCACAGGCTCCTCCAACAGAGCAACACAATAACACAGAAAAACAGAAAAATATAGTGCAAGTAAATAGTAAATACAAAAAGAAAAATAGTTTTAAAAAGTGAAATAGTGCAATAAGAGTCTATATGCAAGTTATTGGAATGATATATTAGATACATCATTTCTAAGTAGCAGCCAGATGAATGTTATGGATGTTGTTTCAGCAGTTCAGGTGTTTAACAGTCTTCTGGCCTGTGGGATGAAACTGTCTCTGAGTCTGGTGGTTTTAGTCCGGATGCCAGACGGCAGCAGACGGAACAGTTTGTGGCTGGGGTGATGGTGGTCTTTTATAATCCTGAGGGCTTTCTTCCTGAGCCGCTGGGAGTAAAGGTCCTCCATGGATGGCAGCTCCGTCCTGGTGATGTTCTGTGCCGTTTTCACCACCCTCTGTTTGTATACAGATACATGTTCACACACCCACACACTATACACATGACTGATTAACTGACTTCATAGTTAACTTAGTTTCTTTAAATAAATATACTTTAATTGGATGAATCATGTGTGGTCTCCTTCTGTTGTCCGTCCTTGAGCCAGGGCGTGACATGGGGGCTCGTCCAAGTCAAATGTTGTTACTATGTATTTTCTGTGCTCATTTAGGTTGGAGTATCACACATGGATGTAGAGTCCTCTCCTGCTGATGTTCAGGTGTATATCAGTATGTAGTGTCTCTACTTTAAAGAGTCCTCTCCTGCTGATGTTCAGGTGTATATCAGTATGTAGTGTCTCTACTTTAAAGAGTCCTCTCCTGCTGATGTTCAGGTGTATATCAGTATGTAGTGTCTCTACTTTAAAGAGTTCTCTCCTGCTGATGTTCAGGTGTATATCAGTATGTAGTGTCTCTACTTTAAAGAGTCCTCTCCTGCTGATGTTCAGGTGTATATCAGTATGTAGTGTCTCTACTTTAAAGAGTCCTCTCCTGCTGATGTTCAGGTGTATATCAGTATGTAGTGTCTCTACTTTAAAGAGTCCTCTCCTGCTGATGTTCAGGTGTATATCAGTATGTAGTGTCTCTACTTTAAAGAGTCCTCTCCTGCTGATGTTCAGGTGTATATCAGTATGTAGTGTCTCTACTTTAAAGAGTCCTCTCCTGCAGCTGTTCAGGTGTATATCAGTATGTAGTGTCTCTACTTTAAAGAGTCCTCTCCTGCTGATGTTCAGGTGTATATCAGTATGTTGTGTCTCTACTTTAAAGAGTCCTCTCCTGCTGATGTTCAGGTGTATATCAGTATGTAGTGTCTCTACTTTAAAGAGTCCTCTCCTGCTGATGTTCAGGTGTATATCAGTATGTTGTGTCTCTACTTTAAAGAGTCCTCTCCTGCTGATGTTCAGGTGTATATCAGTATGTAGTGTCTCTACTTTAAAGAGTCCTCTCCTGCTGATGTTCAGGTGTATATCAGTATGTAGTGTCTCTACTTTAAAGAGTCCTCTCCTGCTGATCTTCAGGTGTATACCAGTACGTAGTGTCTCTACTTTAAAGAGTCCTCTCCTGCTGATGTTCAGGTGTATATCAGTATGTAGTGTCTCTACTTTAAAGAGTCCTCTCCTGCTGATGTCCAGGTGTATATCAGTATGTAGTGTCTCTACTTTAAAGAGTCCTCTCCTGCTGATCTTCAGGTGTATACCAGTACGTAGTGTCTCTACTTTAAAGAGTCCTCTCCTGCTGATGTTCAGGTGTATATCAGTATGTAGTGTCTCTACTTTAAAGAGTCCTCTCCTGCTGATCTTCAGGTGTATACCAGTACGTAGTGTCTCTACTTTAAAGAGTCCTCTCCTGCTGATGTTCAGGTGTATATCAGTATGTAGTGTCTCTACTTTAAAGAGTCCTCTCCTGCTGATCTTCAGGTGTATACCAGTACGTAGTGTCTCTACTTTAAAGAGTCCTCTCCTGCTGATGTCCAGGTGTATATCAGTATGTAGTGTCTCTACTTTAAAGAGTCCTCTCCTGTTGATGTTCAAGTGTATATCAGTATGTAGTGTCTCTACTTTAAAGAGTTCTCTCCTGCTGATGTTCAGGTGTATATCAGTATGTAGTGTCTCTACTTTAAAGAGTCCTCTCCTGCTGCTGTTCAGGTGTATATCAGTATGTAGTGTCTCTACTTTAAAGAGTCCTCTCCTGCTGATGTTCAGGTGTATATCAGTATGTAGTGTCTCTACTTTAAAGAGTCCTCTCCTGCTGATGTTCAGGTGTATATCAGTATGTAGTGTCTCTACTTTAAAGAGTCCTCTCCTGCTGATGTTCAGGTGTATATCAGTATGTAGTGTCTCTACTTTAAAGAGTCCTCTCCTGCTGATGTTCAGGTGTATATCAGTATGTAGTGTCTCTACTTTAAAGAGTCCACTCCTGCTGATGTTCAGGTGTATATCAGTATGTAGTGTCTCTACTTTAAAGAGTCCTCTCCTGCTGATGTTCAGGTGTATATCAGTATGTAGTGTCTCTACTTTAAAGAGTCCTCTCCTGCTGATGTTCAGGTGTATATCAGTATGTAGTGTCTCTACTTTAAAGAGTCCTCTCCTGCTGATGTTCAGGTGTATATCAGTATGTAGTGTCTCTACTTTAAAGAGTCCTCTCCTGCTGATGTTCAGGTGTATATCAGTATGTAGTGTCTCTACTTTAAAGAGTCCTCTCCTGCTGATGTTCAGGTATATCAGAATGTAGTGTCTCTACTTTAAAGAGTCCTCTCCTGCTGATGTTCAGGTGTATATCAGTATGTAGTGTCTCTACTTTAAAGAGTCCTCTCCTGCTGATGTTCAGGTGTATATCAGTATGTAGTGACTCTACTTTAAAGAGTCCTCTCCTGCTGATGTTCAGGTGTATATCAGTATGTAGTGTCTCTACTTTAAAGAGTCCTCTCCTGCTGATGTTCAGGTGTATATCAGTATGTCGTGTCTCTACTTTAAAGAGTTCTCTTCTGCTGATGTTCAGGTGTATATCAGTATGTAGTGTCTCTACTTTAAAGAGTCCTCTCCTGCTGATGTTCAGGTGTATATCAGTATGTAGTGTCTCTACTTTAAAGAGTCCTCTCCTGCTGATGTTCAGGTGTATATCAGTATGTAGAGTCTCTACTTTAAACAGTCCTCTCCTGCTGATGTTCAGGTGTATATCAGTATGTCGTGTCTCTACTTTAAAGAGTTCTCTCCTGCTGATGTTCAGGTGTATATCAGTATGTAGTGTCTCTACTTTAAAGAGTCCTCTCCTGCTGATGTTCAGGTGTATATCAGTATGTAGTGTCTCTACTTTAAAGAGTCCTCTCCTGCTGATGTTCAGGTGTATATCAGTATGTCGTGTCTCTACTTTAAAGAGTCCTCTCCTGCTGATGTTCAGGTGTATATCAGTATGTAGTGTCTCTACTTTAAAGAGTCCTCTCCTGCTGATGTTCAGATGTATATCAGTATGTAGTGTCTCTACTTTAAAGAGTCCTCTCCTGCTGATGTTCAGGTGTATATCAGTATGTAGTGTCTCTACTTTAAAGAGTCCTCTCCTGCTGATGTTCAGGTGTATATCAGTATGTAGTGTCTCTACTTTAAAGAGTCCTCTCCTGCTGATGTTCAGGTGTATATCAGTATGTAGTGTCTCTACTTTAAAGAGTCCTCTCCTGCTGATGTTCAGATGTATATCAGTATGTAGTGTCTCTACTTTAAAGAGTCCTCTCCTGCTGATGTTCAGGTGTATATCAGTATGTAGTGTCTCTACTTTAAAGAGTCCTCTCCTGCTGATGTTCAGGTGTATATCAGTATGTAGTGTCTCTACTTTAAAGAGTCCTCTCCTGCTGATGTTCAGGTATATCAGAATGTAGTGTCTCTACTTTAAAGAGTCCTCTCCTGCTGATGTTCAGGTGTATATCAGTATGTAGTGTCTCTACTTTAAAGAGTCCTCTCCTGCTGATGTTCAGGTGTATATCAGTATGTAGTGACTCTACTTTAAAGAGTCCTCTCCTGCTGATGTTCAGGTGTATATCAGTATGTAGTGTCTCTACTTTAAAGAGTCCTCTCCTGCTGATGTTCAGGTGTATATCAGTATGTAGTGTTTCTACTTTAAAGAGTCCTCTCCTGCTGATGTTCAGGTGTATATCAGTATGTAGTGTCTCTACTTTAAAGAGTCCTCTCCTGCTGATGTTCAGGTGTATATCAGTATGTAGTGTCTCTACTTTAAAGAGTCCTCTCCTGCTGATGTTCAGGTGTATATCAGTATGTAGTGTCTCTACTTTAAAGAGTCCTCTCCTGCTGATGTTCAGATGTATATCAGTATGTAGTGTCTCTACTTTAAAGAGTCCTCTCCTGCTGATGTTCAGGTGTATATCAGTATGTAGTGTCTCTACTTTAAAGAGTCCTCTCCTGCTGATGTTCAGGTGTATATCAGTATGTCGTGTCTCTACTTTAAAGAGTTCTCTCCTGCTGATGTTCAGGTGTATATCAGTATGTAGTGACTCTACTTTAAAGAGTCCTCTCCTGCTGATGTTCAGGTGTATATCAGTATGTAGTGTCTCTACTTTAAAGAGTCCTCTCCTGCTGATGTTCAGGTGTATATCAGTATGTAGTGTCTCTACTTTAAAGAGTCCTCTCCTGCTGATGTTCAGGTGTATATCAGTATGTAGTGTCTCTACTTTAAAGAGTCCTCTCCTGCTGATGTTCAGGTGTATATCAGTATGTCGTGTCTCTACTTTAAAGAGTTCTCTCCTGCTGATGTTCAGGTGTATATCAGTATGTAGTGTCTCTACTTTAAAGAGTCCTCTCCTGTTGATGTTCAAGTGTATATCAGTATGTAGTGTCTCTACTTTAAAGAGTCCACTCCTGCTGCTGTTCAAGTGTATATCAGTATGTAGTGTCTCTACTTTAAAGAGTCCTCTCCTGTTGATGTTCAGGTGTATATCAGTATGTAGTGGCTCTACTTTAAAGAGTCCTCTCCTGCTGATGTTCAGGTGTATATCAGTATGTAGTGTCTCTACTTTAAAGAGTCCTCTCCTGCTGATGTTCAGGTGTATATCAGTATGTAGTGTCTCTACTTTAAAGAGTCCACTCCTGCTGCTGTTCAGGTGTATATCAGTATGTAGTGTCTCTACTTTAAAGAGTCCACTCCTGCTGCTGTTCAGGTGTATATCAGTATGTAGTGTCTCTACTTTAAAGAGTCCTCTCCTGCTGATGTTCAGGTGTATATCAGTATGTAGTGTTTCTACTTTAAAGAGTCCTCTCCTGCTGATGTTCAGGTGTATATCAGTATGTAGTGTCTCTACTTTAAAGAGTCCTCTCCTGCTGATGTTCAGGTGTATATCAGTATGTAGTGTCTCTCCTTTAAAGAGTCCTCTCCTGCTGATGTTCAGGTGTATATTAGTATGTAGTGTCTCTACTTTAAAGAGTCCTCTCCTGCTGATGTTCAGGTGTATATCAGTATGTAGTGTCTCTACTTTAAAGAGTCCTCTCCTGCTGATGTTCAGGTGTATATCAGTATGTAGTGTCTCTCCTTTAAAGAGTCCTCTCCTGCTGATGTTCAGGTGTATATTAGTATGTAGTGTCTCTACTTTAAAGAGTCCTCTCCTGCTGATGTTCAGGTGTATATCAGTATGTAGTGTCTCTCCTTTAAAGAGTCCTCTCCTGCTGATGTTCAGGTGTATATTAGTATGTAGTGTCTCTACTTTAAAGAGTCCTCTCCTGCTGATGTTCAGGTGTATATCAGTATGTAGTGTCTCTACTTTAAAGAGTCCTCTCCTGCTGATGTTCAGGTGTATATCAGTATGTAGTGTCTCTACTTTAAAGAGTCCTCTCCTGCTGTTTAGCCAAAACCACCCCACCTTTGAGGTGATTTGGGTGAAAATGTTTTTTTTTCCATATCTCTGGCCCCCCTTGGTCGATTTTGATGGTTGACACCTCTTTCTGACCGTTAGAGCCAATAGAATCGAAGGGGGAGGCCCCCACACACACACGTACGTTGTGAAGAGAAAAGGTGTGGGCTGCGCGCATGTAATTTAGCAGCAGAGTGGACCTAGCTCTAGCTCTGGCATTTGGAAACGAAAAAGCAGTTTTATTGCTTATGGATTATCAGAAATAATTTCAAAGAGGACACAGACACATTGGATTAACCTATGGATTAACTGCAGCATCGTTTTTATTGTTTTAATGCCATTGAAGACCAGTTTTGACCAAGGTAAGCCATGTTAGCGTTTCTAGCTACCTAGCTCCACATGTTATGATGTACGCTTTCGTTTATAGCGTCGCAAATGTTTATCACTGAGTGTTGAGGTGGGCACCCCCAGATTTAGTGTCTCCAGGAGATGCTAATCGAGGGGTTGGCTGTGCATCTAGGATAAGTAATAAGGGAGTTATTGTGAGTTTAGGTGCAGTGATAGGTTACATACATTTTTTCGCTCGTGGCTAATTCAGAGGCTGAGTGTTAGCATTGGGTTTTTTTTTTGGAGAAAAACAATTAAAAAGATCAGTTAGCTGAGTTTCTTCCCGTTACATGGATATAAAACATTCATAGTTTATTAAATATTAAGATTCCTTAGACGTTGTTTCCTGCAAATGGCGCGTTTATCCGCCCGGTACCGGGGGGGGCGTGCGTAACAGGTTAAATAAAGTTCTGATGAGAAAAACTGTTTTTTACATTTTCTTTATTAGATTTTTATGATCAAACACAAAATAAATACAGAACCTAAAGTTCTACGGGGAGAATACTGTTATTTTACAGCTTTCTTCTAACATTTTCCAATCAAACACGTTCAATAAAATCACAGCACAAAATGTTCTGTAGGGAACAATTACTCTGAAAACTTAAAATATAAAGATATTTGTAGAATTATACAACCATTAATGAATACAGCATTTCATATTTAAACATCTACTTATAAACAGTATAAACAAAAAGTAAGTTTAATTTTTTAAGATTACTTTGAAACATTCTCAACTGAAAATAACAGAAATTACAAAATGGCGACATATGTTCACATTTTCCATTTGAAGGAGCAGTGTGCAGGATTTAGTACGTCTAACAATGGTAGGTTCCAACCAATGGATAACTTGTTCACTCACCCTCCTATCCCAAGTTTGTAGGAGAATGTATATTGGCTGCAAAAAACTTGAGGCCCAATCATGTTTCCTCTGTCCATTCTGCGCTACTGTAGACGTGGCAGTGCAACCTAGAGGACAAAAAGACAACAATTAGTAAACCATAATGATGAATGTTATTATCAGCAGCTGCCAATAGATCCCCCATCTTGTATGATGGACCTTTGAAGCAGGGTTGGAAACTTAAACACACTATTGATTGTAAAACAGTTCTTGGTAGCATCCCAAGGGAATTGATCGAATGCTAAACCCCTTCCAGAAAAAACAACTTTCTAAAACCTTAGAAACTACAACTAGGCGCTGGCACGAATGCAATGCTTCAGCTTCCTACCACTTTAAAGCTGTGTGGATGTGGCTGTATGAAGAGTCGTTCATATTTTTCTCATTCATTTAATAAGTTTAGAAGGGGGAACATAGTCTAACAGTTAGCTTTTGTTAATGTTACCTCGAGCCAAACTTGTGAGACTTGTTTCTGAAATCCCTTTCTCTTAAAGTGAATACATTAAACAATGGAGCTTACCCTAAAACTAACCACTGGATTGCTTGTCTAACATGACCTAGTCCATAAATGAGGTAAGGGTGGGAACAATCAAACGCACCCTCCCAGGCACTGCGTGTTAGCGAAGTACAACTGGGATTTCGAAGAGGAAGATATGCTTGGTCAATTCTTAATAAAAAAGCAAAAGTAACAAATTGAGCACTTGAGTTTTCATTAGCAGCGCCTAGCTACAGCTGCGGAGCTTCGGTCGATACCGCTAACAGTCTATTTCCTTCAAATGGTACATATCGCTGAATCTATATTTTCATCTTCAGTTGATTCAATCTGCATAATGTCCCTGTACAATAAGATTCGAGCATTTTGTAATCCAGTGAGGAAATTCAAGACCAGTAAATATTGACTGATTAAACAACACTAAATAAAATGTTAGTGTTTTCTTCAAACTCAGACTCTCTGCTGCGGCTGTACCTCAAAAGACAAAACAATTCTCTGATGATCTTTGTTGAACAAGGTCTGATTGTCCTGTACATGTACAATGTGGGGTATTTTTAAATACTTTACTAAACCACATTGAATATTATGTTATTTTAGCAGTGATTTGGACCAAGCATGTATGATGTAGTAATACAAAACTATTTTAGTTCACACACTGTGACATTAGCTAGTCATGTTAGCTTGTAATATATAGAGCAGAGCTAACTAGCAAGTTAGCCAAACGTTAGCAGTTAGCCGTTTATGCTATGCTAGCTGTTGGCTACTGAACATTAACAAACTGGATTCCGCTGTAAGAAAGCTGTGAAACTTTACAATAAACTTGGCGACAACACTGTGACACCCCGCTGCATGTTTATGTGTAATTCTCCCGTGTTGGAGACGAGAGGGTGGCGCAGCAGCACTGCAATAAGCTGTAAGCTAACGTTAGCAGCCACCTGTTAAGCCCGGTTTCCCGGGCGCAACATCTTGCAAGAAACAGCATCTCAGGGCTTCTTAACATTTAACAACCTATTAATGATGCATACCCACTTAACGGGAAGAAACTCAGCAAACTGACGATATTAACAATTTTTACCTAAACGAAATTCAATTCTAACGCCAAGCTCTAAATCAGCACTTAGCGAAAACGGGCTAACGGGGCTAACGCTACTTTAGCACATAAAGGCGATCTTTTCTACTTCATATTATCTGCACAATCGACATATCATATGAAAGCTGAGATTCCACAGATTCCATATGTATAAGTTTATTCACTGTACGACCAAAACTCAGCTAACTAGAAGAAGAAACGTAACCTTAAATAAAAAATAAAACATTCACAAACTAAGGATTATCTAAATACATGTTTAACTCCATTACAGTCGCAGGACTCACCAGATCTCAAGTCTTCTGTTCTTTGTTGACGTCCCGATGCTCATATTCAACGTGTAGATGTAAAACGATCCCGATATTAATCCATAAACTCCTGCAGCAGAAATACAGACAGCTGTAGCTCCGCAGGAGAGCCGCTCAAACTGACGTGCATGTTTCAAATGTGAACGACAGGCGCGGACAGTTCTCATTGGCAGGTTTCTTCGATTACGTTCATATTAACCAATCAGGAGTGTTGTGGACTCATTCCAATTCTGCCTGACTTGTCTGCCGTGTTATGGCTGAATTCTATTTCAAGTGCCGTAGCTCTGGCTGTCGGCCAGAATCCGAAAACCATACACATTATACTGCATGTAAGACTAAGGCTTATTACTGTATATTGACCAATGGAAAAAAAAACACATAAATAAAACAAGGATAACTGTGACTTATTGTTGAGTAAATAACAGTGTGTGTTTTAAACCTGGGTCCTCCCTGCAGAGATTTCTCCACTTTCTATGATTTTTATTTTTTTAAATGATATTGTCAACTGTAGATGTTTACAATATAGTAAGTTAGGAATTTCATGAAAACATATTTATTTACTTTTGTTTCAACATTGGATATTTTGTGTTTGTGGTGGATTCAAACGAATATTGAGAAAATGATTTATGTAAAAAAAATGTACGTTTTTTGTATTTTACACTTTTTTTTACAGTTTTATGTTAACCTTAAAATTACAAAGAAATATCTTAAAGTCTTATAATAGTAATACACTTTTATATTACGAATTTTTATTTTACCTACATCTGCATGTATTTTCTGAAAGTGCAAAAATACTGTAAATATTATATAGTAAATTTACTTTAAAAAAAAAAATGAAATAAATGTTATTTGTTGTTATTGTCAAAATACTTAAAATAATGTTTTGGGTTGTTAATTTATAGTTCATATCTGTAATTTTACAGGATTTTGCAAGTTTTATTTGAAATGCTTTTATTGATTTAGAAAATAATTGTTTTATTGATTTAAACTGACATGCATCCGCTAAGACTACGTAGCAACGGCAGGATCTGCTTCGATAGAGTTTTTTTATTACAGATTTGAAAACATCGTTGCTTGCTTTAAAAGTAGCACAATTCATGATGTCAAACCTCGGAAAGTATCTAGATACCCCTCCCCTAATGCCAAAGGAACTGTTAACTGAATATGTTTTGCCGTTTGATGGCTGGAACGTTGCGTAAAAAGGACCGCAGCTCCGTGTTGAGGGTTTCTGCCCCGTTACTTATTCGCTGTTTTCTTGTCCCTCTTCTCTTTTTCTTTTCTTCGCTGGGGACTCATCAGCCATTAATCTGTGCTCTCCAAATATATTACAATTAATATTAAAATCCTCCATGTTGTTCTCAGACGGGAGACAATGGAAAACTAAAGACAAGCAAACAGTTTGAAAAGTATACAGTTCAATCGACCGGACTTCTTTCTGCAGATGTGAGCGTCCTTAACAACGGTCAATAAGTCCTTGACAGCGGTCTGTACTACTGGATTAACAACGTGTCACGTGTTCTGAATTGGCCAATCAGAATTGAGTATTCAACTAAGCCATGTAATAACAGTATGTAGTGTCTCTACTTTAAAGAGTCCTCTCCTGCTGATGTTCAGGTGTATATCAGTATGTATTTAAACCTGTACTTTTATTTCATGAGAAATCAAACTTGAACATTGTGGGGTTTATTTTACAGACTCTTATTTTAGTTTTTAGATATATCTGCATCACGTCCTCTCACTGACTCTTTATCTGTCTGTCTTTTTTAGAAACAGATGAGAAGAAAGGAACCAAAACGTTTCAGCTGTGACCAATGTGGGAAAGATTTCACTACATCAAGTAATCTTCAGAGGCATTATCGTATTCACACTGGAGAGAAACTACACAGCTGTGACCAATGTGGGAAAGATTTCACTACATCAGGTAATCTTCAGGTCCATTATCGTATTCACACTGGAGAGAAACCACACAGCTGTGACCAATGTGGGAAAACATTTTCTCAAAAAGGCGGCCTTTCATCCCACCAGCGCATCCACACAGGAGAGAAACCACACAGCTGTGACCAATGTGGGAAAACATTTTCTCAAAAAAGCGGCCTTTCATCCCACCATCGCATCCACACAGGAGAGAAACTACACAGCTGTGACCAATGTGGGAAAACCTTTGCTCAGAAAAGCACCCTTTCAAATCATCAGCTCATCCACACAGGAGAGAAACCACACAGCTGTGACCAATGTGGGAAAACCTTTGCTCAGAAAAGCACCCTTTCAAATCATCAGCTCATCCACACAGGAGAGAAACCACACAGCTGTGACCAATGTGGGAAAACATTTTCTCAAAAAAGCGGCCTTTCATCCCACCATCGCATCCACACAGGAGAGAAACTACACAGCTGTGACCAATGTGGGAAAACCTTTGCTCAGAAAAGCACCCTTTCAAATCATCAGCTCATCCACACAGGAGAGAAACCACACAGCTGTGACCAATGTGGGAAAACCTTTGCTCAGAAAAGCACCCTTTCAAATCATCAGCTCATCCACACAGGAGAGAAACCACACAGCTGTGACCAATGTGGGAAAACATTTTCTCAAAAAAGCATTCTTTCATCCCACCAGCACATTCACACGGGAGAGAAACCACACAGCTGTGAAGAGTGTGGGAAAACATTTTCTGAAAAAGTTACCCTTGAATACCACCAACGCATTCACACAAGAGAGAAACCATACAACTGTGAAGAGTTTGGGAAAACGTTTGCTCAATCAAGTGATCTCTCAGTCCATCATCATATTCACACTGGAGAGAAACGACACAGCTGTGAAGAGTGTGGGAAAACATTTTCTGAAAAAGTTACCCTTGAATACCACCAACGCATTCACACAAGAGAGAAACCATACAACTGTGAAGAGTTTGGGAAAACGTTTGCTCAATCAAGTGATCTCTCAGTCCATCATCATATTCACACAGGAGAGAAACGACACAGCTGTGAAGAGTGTGGGAAAACATTTTCTCAAAAAGTTACCCTTGAATACCACCAACGCATTCACACAGTAGAGAAACCATACAACTGAATAGTGTGGGACAACTTTCTCTACATCAGGTCATCTTAAGATCCATCATCGTATTCACACAAGAAAAACCATACAGCTGTGAAGAGTGTGGGGAAACCTTTTCTCATGGTTGTAATCTTAAAGCCCACCAGCGCACTCACTCTGCCTCCATCTGATCCTTTTCTGAGTCAAGCTAGCATTCCTCCTGCTTTTCTCCAAATGTAAAGCTGACCAACAGTGACTTTACGTTCTAATAAACATGTTTTTTATGGACTACATTCAGACTTCCCCAAAACCCTGCTGTCCTCACACACTTAGCTCTATATGTGAGTGCTCTGGTTAATGAAAATGTTTTTTGATTTGGATAAAGCAGCCTTATACTGTTGCTGCGATGCTGAACGTAACAATGATCTGTCTACCAGCAGCCTGTGAATGAGACGTTTAGGGAACATCTGTAAATAGAAGCATCTCTTGATCTTTTCCGTACATTTCTTAATATAGTCTTTATGTATAATACTTCCTAATCAATTATCTGTTATGTGTGCTGATGCAATTTCAGTGAGCATCGAGTTCAGAATGTTTGTTGCCACACACCGTATTTGCTTCTGTGTGTGACGTTCCCTGAATAGTTTTTATTCTACGTTTATGTTCAATTGAAATGTTTGAGTTGCCTTTTTGGTACTTTTTTATTTATTACTTCAAGTGATGTTCAAAACACTAAGACACGTTTGGTATGAGAAGTGATAAAGTACATTTGTGACGTTCTTGTTTTGTTAGTGAAACTGATATAATATTATCTCATGTTCATTCTTTGACTTCATTGTGACCGCCGTTAGTTTTCTGTGTTCTCAGTAAATGTGATTCTTGCTGCTGTAATAATCTGAGCTGTAAACTTAAAACTTGTTTTCTAGTTTCTCATTAAACTTGTTGACACAAAGAGACTCTTTGACTCATTGGAAACTGTTTAATGATTTATAATTACTTACAATCACTTTGTATTAGGTTTTTATGAATGGTCTTTATTTGAACTGCTGCTAGTAAGAGTAAAAGAGGACAGAAGCCGCGTTCACACCGGAGTGCTTTTCACCGTACTTTTCGCGTTTAGTTGCGTTAGTACCCCTTATGTCGCGTTCACACCAAAAAGAGTACTTCATCTCGGGAACTTTTACCCCCATCTTTAGAGCCCGCTGAGAGATCGTACTTTCCTGTGGGAAAAAAGTGCCCCAGTGCTGATTGGCTGGGCGAATTGCAAACCACGCCCCGTACAACTGTGAAATGTTGTGTAGAGCCGCCATTGTTTTTCCTCGCTACAAAAACCCAGCGCACCGACGGAGAGTAGTTTGTTTTTGAAAGCAGTTATGGCAAGCATCAAGAAATCATCGGAGCGGTGGAGTGATGAGGAGGTGTCGGAGCTTCTGGAGATCTACGCCGAGGACGCGACCCAGGGAATGCTACTGAAGCCAGTTCAGTAGCTTTCACTCGACCTGGGGATCGTGCACAGCGCCACGGCATACCGGCTAAAAATAAAGAAACTCAGGCAGGACTACAAACAAATTAAAGACTATTATAACAAGAGTGGTAACGACCGGAAGACCAGTGAATGGTACGAGCGCTTGGATGCTCTGCTAGGCCACAGACCTTTTCTCCCGGACAGCATCGACCGATGGTGTGGGAGGCCGCTCAAACGGCGGATTCAGCGGCCAACGATGACGAAAGCTTTATTTGTCATTTATTTATCATCAATGTTGCAACCTTCTGGAGGAATGGCAGCGGCACATACACACATATGATCATTTATATCATTTTAAATATTATTTGACCTAAAACTAAATGTTTTTATGATTATCCTCTGAGGAGGACATGGGGATTTGCAAACTTTTCATTCCCCCCCCATTTTACACAACACAAAATGGAGTCCACTATGGGCCGAAACTAACATGTATGTTTCCATAGTGTTTATGGCAGACGGATGCAGTGGGTCTCAGGAAGATATATAAGAAAGGTGGGTTTGCTGCTGAGCCTATTTACTGTGCATACAACACACCTGGCACAGTTTATTGTTATTATATTGCCACACTGTACACTATTGTAATGTTGCCTGTCTTGACTGGAAAATAAAAGAGAAACAAAAGCACTGTACAAAAGATCAGCTTTATTGTCAAAATGTTTACAATTTACACGCTGTTCAGATGCCTCATAAGAGCTGTTCAGATGCCTCATAAGAGCTGTTCAGATGCCTCATAAGAGCTGTTCAGATGCCTCATAAGGGCTGTTCAGATGCCTCATAAGGGCTGTTCAGATGCCTCATAAGAGCTGTTCAGATGCCTCATAAGAGCTGTTCAGATGCCTCATAAGAGGCTGTTCAGATGCCTCATAAGGGCTGTTCAGATGCCTCATAAGGGCTGTTCAGATGCCTCATAAGGAGCCTGTTCAATGCCTCATGGGGCTTCAGATGCCTCATAAGGGCTGTTCAGATGCCTCATAAGAGCTGTTCAGATGCCTCATGAGGGCTGTTCAGATGCCTCATAAGAGCTGTTCAGATGCCTCATAAGGGCTGTTCAGATGCCTCATGAGGGGCTGTTCAGATGCTCATAAGAGCTGTTCAGATGCCTCATAAGGGCTGTTCAGATGCCTCATAAGAGCTGTTCAGATGCCTCATAGAGGGCTGTTCAGATGCCTCATGAGGGCTGTTCAGATGCCTCATAAGGGCTGTTCAGATGCCTCATAAGGGCTGTTCAGATGCCTCATAAGGGCTGTTCAGATGCCTCATAAGAGCTGTTCAGATGCCTCATAAGGGCTGTTCAGATGCCTCATAAGGGCTGTGGCGTGTCTTGCCCCCCAGCCTCTGCAATGGCTGGCCCATCAAGCTGGGTCTCCGGTAAGGCAGTCCATTCGTCCCTGTACTCATTACTTTCACAAAGGTTATGTAATATGCAACATGCTGCCACCTGGATTTTGATCTTGTAGTCGTTTCTTTTCATCAAGCACCGCCACCATGCCCTTCAGTCTGCCAAAAGCGTTCTCCACCACCACTCGTGCTCGGCTTGTTATTGTACGCAAGTTGCTCAGGCTGCATGAACTCAGTTACAAAGCTGTATAACATGAGCACAAACAGCACAACTTCAGTCGACTCCATCTCCATCATGTCTGACCCTCAGATCACACGTCTGCCCCTCCCCGTGTTGTCGCTATGAGTGCAGTTGCAATTTTAGTGAGCATCCAGTTCAGAAAGGTTCTTACTATTTTTTTGTTGCCCAACATTCAATGAGGCAACATGACTACAGAAGGCCTGTCACTCATGACTCCAAGCCCCTCTCACCGAAGCCCCGCAAACAGCTCCGTGTGTACGTCCGATCATTTCCTGATAACGATGACGCCAGAGCCCTGCCTCTCCCCACCTCTGCTGCTCACACCCCCCGCGTCACCCGCTGATGTGTTTCGCCAACAACAACAACATTGGCGGATCACAGGGTTGCTTTCGTGCTCCAGACGCTACTGACCATGCTACAGATGCAGTGGCGGCTCCAGAGTATTTGTGTTGGGTAATCTCTGGTAGGGCTAACCCATACAGTGGTGGGGCTCAAGTCAGTATTTGCAATGTAATTACATACACGCTCCCCCCGACAGTGAAACGCCACGCGTGAGGTTTAGATTATTTCCCTGTCTCAATCCAAATTGAACTGTATGAAATAAAAAGGCACATTTGTCTTGTAGTAAATAAAAAGGGCGACCTGGATATTTTTTAAAATACTAACATAAAATACACATTCTGGTACTCTCTTGAGAAGATAAATAAATAAATCTATTACTACACATTTAAAAAAATGAATGGCATTTTAGTTTTGTGTGACTTTGTTCTGAAAGCTGAACCTGCTGCTCCTCACAGAGAGAAGAGGGAAGAGGCTGAATTACTTTACATTGTGGATAAGGGTGGATAGCCCCCATTGTTCTGTGTGTCAAAATGAAAGACAGCCCACACACCTATCAATCATCAAACCGTGGGGTCTTATTTCATTACGTGTTGATTTCTATCAACACGTAATGTTGTATCGATGTAGCCAGATGTACTACAGCAAAAGTATTCTCCGTCGGGACTTCCTGTGTGATTCTGATTGGCCAGAAGACATTAGCAAAGATGTTTTATTGACAACGTGACAAAAGTTTTCAAAACCGTTTCTAGTCTTCGGTATTTCCAGACAAGTGGCTACTGACTAAATCTCACTAACTGCTGTCTGTGCAATTTACTCGCCACTGTACAGATGTTAGTGCAAAATCTACAGCTCCTCGACCACAACCATCAGCAACAAGTGGACATGGAGAACTACATGAACTACATGTTGCTCAATCCACCGCGGAGAATAACCAGAAGGGCAACCAGGCAACCATGGCAACCATGCTCGGGAGGTCTTATTCGCTGCTTTTGGTGTATTTTGTGGCGGAAGTACAGCGCCACTTACAGGCCCGGCATATGTACTACAGCGTTTCCAGCGGGTCGAGCGGTCCCGTGTGGACGGAACACTTTTTTGATATCGACTAAGGTTCGTTTTCGTTTTTGTCTCCGTTTCGTCTCCGTGTAAACGGAGCCTTAGGGAACATCTGTAAATAGAAGCATCTGTTGATGGTCTACGTACATTTCTTAATATATAATATACTGGCTCACTTTATGCTGCGTTTCCATTACAGTTTAGTAGCTGGGGTAGTAACTATAGTAACGCAGTGTAGGCGGAGCCGTGACGTCATCTTCAATGCGAACTCCAGAAACACAACACAGCCGTTAGCTGTTAGCACTCAGAGCTCACAGCTCCTCATATCTGTTCAGAAACTAGACAAAAGTTAAACAAGTACAAACCACAGACTGTCTGTGTCATGGTGAATACAGTCGCTGCTTTATTTATGTCTGTATAGGCCGTTGTTGAGAGTGTGGACGGTCGGAGCATATACTGCGTTAGCTTAGCCAATCTCCATTTAGAAAACACGCATTTTAAAAGGTGTTTTGCCTGCCGTCTGTCTGCAGACTTGACAAAGCATTAATTCATGGTTTTTACTAACCGGTATCAGTATGTTGTTACTTCATCATTTAGAAACGTGTATTACAATTAAATCACGGTCAGATATGTTCATCTTGTTGTAGTTGTAGCCCCCTTGCCAGCGATTCTCTCTCTAGTTAGCATACTCAGCCCGACTCAGCCCTGTTTGTTGGCCCGATAGAACCACAAATTTATGGGGCCAGAAAAACTGTGAAATAGTACCCGCTAGCCGAGTGGAAACACAACCAAAAACTGGCCGTGCACGGCACGGCACGCTTAAAGCGAGCTCCGCGCTGCAGTGGAAATGCGCCATTAAATGTTTTAAATATGAAAGTCCATCCACTTCCATTGAATTGCGGTGAAGGAGGGTCGTTAGATACATATTTACATCTTGTGCTGAATCGTTTTTGATAGTTCCTGTTCCCAGTAAGCAGTCTGTTCTGGTCTTAAAGATTAATCAACCTGACGCAACGTAAATGAGCTGGAGGACTTTAAGGGAACTACACAGAGACATTTGTTTCCCACATGTTTCACAACAGTATGGTTCCTCTCCAGTGTGATTGGCTGGTGGATTTTGGGGTGACTTCCCACCTTCTCAGACAACAGCTACAAGCCTGAAGCCCCCCCCCCCCCCCCCCTCCCCCCCATAAACGACCAATGCGTTGCAAATGAGCAGAACCGGTTCTACTGTCGCTCTGAAGACCAATGATGGGTCCCAACAACTTCCCCCTTTACAACCTTCCACCAGCTCCAGTCTCCCCCCCCCCCCCCATCAGTAGAAAAGAGATTCATTCTTCGTCTGCTCCTTAAAAACAACCTTGGTTAATTACCTGTGCATATATAAATATAATGATGTGCTAAGTTAGTGTTACTGATAATCATTGGGGAGCTAGCCAGGAAGAGTAGCTTGAATTAAATAAATATAAATCATTTTACATTTTGGGAACATGTTTTAATATGTGCTTTCATATTTGTTTATGAAATCTAAAAGTTCAAATATATTATTATTTGCAAATAATTTAAGTTAAAGTGGACCAATCATGCTATATTTAAATGATATATTGTAGGGCCATACCTATATAAGGCATATTTATACGTTTCTGTTTTCAAAATACCAAACAGATCATGCATTTTAGCCATGCCTCATTTCGCTCTATGTGCTGTTTGCTGTCTACGGGTCTGATTCTGCTGACCACGCCCCCCTGCAGGAGAGGGGAGACGTGCTCTGATCAGCTGCTGGGCTGTCAGAAGAGGGGGAGAAAAAGAGATCTCCGTCCTCCGTGTTTTATTATATAGAGTCGTTATTCATTTGTTTTAAAGCTCAATAAATAACAAAGAAAGACCTTACAGGCCTGGCATAATGTACTACAGCGTCTCCAGCGCTTTCGAACGGCAATGGCCGTGGCTGTCTCCTCCTGATTGGTGGAGTTGGCCCAATAGCCGTTGCGCCACCGTCCTGACGTCAGGACAGTGTTCAAATCTGGATCAGTTTTATCAGATCCGTTGCAGCCCCTTTTTAGAGATTTGGGTATGGAGGAAAAGAGAGAGGGTTGTGTTTTCTGACACTTGGTGAGTTCCCTGGAACACCGGGGACACATATTCATGTAGAAAAGACGTACACAAGTGCATTTTGCATGATAGGTCCCCTTTAAGTTAAATTACTTTAAATCTCTAAAAATCGACTTTACTCAACTATGTCTTTTTTTCGGCAACTTTTAGAGTCATTGATTATTTAAACTCCAGAGTTTTGGGGGAACTATTATTGGTAGTATTTTTTATTATTTACAATTGCTTCTTGACCAAACTGCCCCTTTTTGCTAATTTTGGGCTTTCCTCGTCAGATCTCACTCTTCACTACTTTCCCATGTTTGTTGTGTGTGTGTGTGGGGGGGGGGGGGGCTACCCTTCTTCTTCTCTGAAGTCAACAACCCCCACTTGTCTTTCAGGTTTTAATGAAGGATAGTTGTGATCAGTGTGTGAACCAAATGACTAAAAGCATATTCAGAGACACAGAGCAAGTTTCCTTTTTTATTGTGAAATTAAACAAAACATGTCAGATACTTTTTTCTATTCGTGAGAAAACTTGCAAAGGTTCAATTGAAAATGCAACAATAAAACTAAACATAAAGTATATACATTTGAAAAAAAATAAGATTTTTCAGTGAAAAATACACAAAGGTGGTAAATATAGGGTTGAAAGAACAAAACAAAAAGAAAAGCGTACACAATGGAATATGTTTAAAAAAAGTAACTTAAAGGTGGGGTAGGTAATTTTGGAGAAACCGGCTCGAGATCGCTAGAATTTGAAAATACACAGCCGGAGAAAATCTGCCACTTCCTTACAGAGCCCCTCCTCCAACACACACGAACGCGCACATGACCAATGAGGGCACGAGATAAGTTTGTGCACAGATGAAGGCTGACGGCAGGTAGGCACTTCAGATATTCATTGCTATCGGGGATGTTAAGAGCATCCATGGAGATATAACAACAAGTGTATCTCGAGCCGGTTTCTCAAACTTACCTATCCCACCAACAAACTTCCCCAGTTCATTACTGACATGAAGACTAATGTTTTTACTATACAAACTTTTCTGAGTTTGACATTTAATTAATCAAACAAGGCTTAATTTGAGCTAACTTGCAAACATGTCCAGCACAGAAAAGAAAAGAAAAGCACATTTGCTGAAGCCAGAGTTTCAGTTTGTTGACACATTAGAGAGGAACAACTGTGGAGAGAAGCTCAGAAAATAACAAACTCAGCTCTCAGGTTAGCTTGGCTCTGAAACATATTCAACATGATGGAGTGTGAATGCTCTGGTGGACTTTAAGGGAACTACCATGAGGACATTTGTTCTCACTCGTCACATGTATACTGTTTCTATTACATGACATTACATGTCACTTGTTAGACGCTTTTATCCAAAGCGACTTACTTACTCAATACTGTGGACAACCCCCACAGGAGCAATTTCGGGTGAAGTGTCTCAGGGACACAACGACATGCTGACTGCAGTGGGGTTTGAACCTGTTTGAACCCTGATCCGAACACCAACGCTCAACCCACTGCACCACAACGCCTCCCCATTCTCTCCAGTGTGAGTGCGTTCATGTTTCTTAAGGTTCCTGGATGTTGTTAAATATTTCCCACACTGGTCACAGCTGTACGGTTTATCTCCAGTGTGAGTGAGACGGTGAGCTCTAAGCCTACTACTCTGAGAAAACATTTTCCCACACAGGTCCACAGCTATACGGTTTCTCTCCAGTGTGAACTCTCTGGTGAACTTTTAATTCTCCAGAGGTTTTCAAGGATTTGTCACACAGGTCACAGCTGTATGCTTTATTTCTAGTGTGGATGCGTTGGTGGACTCTAAGTGTATCACTCCGAGGAAATGTTTTCCCACACAGGTCACAGCTGTACGGTTTCTCTCCAGTGTGAACTCTCTGGTGAACTTTTAATTCTCCAGAGGTTTTCATGGATTTCCCACACAGGTCACACCAGTAGTGGTTTCTCTCCAGTGTGAGTGCGACGGTGATATATTAGGTTATTTAGCACAGAAAAAAGCTTCTCACATTGGTCACAGCTGTAGGGTTTCTCTCCGGTGTGAGAGCGCTCATGTTCCTTAAGGTTACTTGTGATCTGAACAATTTCCCACACGTTTCACACGAGTAGGGTTCTCTCCAGTGTGAGTGCGCTGGTGGACTTTTAGATCACATTTAAGAGCAAATGTTTTGCCAGCACAGGTCACAGCTGTATGGTTTCTCTCCCAGTATGGATGCGTTGGTGGACTTTAAGAGCGCACCACTCTGAGAAAACGTTGTACCACACAGGTCAAAGCTGTAAGGTTTCTCTCCAGTATGAACTCTCTGATGACGCTTTAAGTCTCCAGATACTTTGAAGGATTTGTCACACAGGTCACAGGCTGTACGGTTTGAGTCCCTCTGTTCCTCTCTGGTTCTAAAGCAACAGACATACAGAGAGAGAGACATTCATTAAGTACATTTTTTGACAATCTTTTGCAACATGTCTTATTGAACAAAAACAAAAGTCATTGAACTATCATTTTCAACTAATCGTTCTCAACCAATGTTATTAAATAACTGTTAAAGAATCACTCAAATGCAGGCAGTAAAGGTAAACTTTCTGTCATTATTTCAGTGATTATTTTCTAATTGCAGGAAACTAATACTGCATTTCAGAGTTGTAATAACACGCGGCAGCCCTCATCTGTACATCAGCTGTGCTCTGTGTATTTAACGTGAAAGAGCAATACAATTCAACATTACATTCCAGATGTTTCGAGGTCATTTGGCCTCTTCTGAAGGTCAGGATTAAACTGTAGTTCATCCATTGCAACATGCATCACTGCTTTAAAGATCATCTATGTCATCCCTTACAAATGTCTTAAAGAGCAAACAACTAGAGCAGAAAGAAACGCTAACAGGCTGCTTTCAAAAGGCTTTATCTTCTTATGCACAGTATCTACAGTGTAGTTCAAAGGGAAACCATGAAAAGAAAGGTGTAAGGGCTACCCTTCTTCTTCTTCTTCAACCCCCCCTTGTCTTTCAGGGTTTAATGAAGGATAGTTTAACTGTGAAGAAGCTGTGATCAGTGTGTGAACCAAATGACTAAAAGCATATTCAGAGACACAGAACAAGCTTTTGGACAAGTTTCCTTTATTATTAGGAAACAAAACAAAACATGTCAGATAATTTTTTCTACTCGTGGGAAATCTTGCAAAGGTTCAATTGAAAATAAAACAATAAAACAAAATAAAGATTATAGACATTTGTGAAAAAAAAGATATTTCAGTGAAAAATACACAAAAGTGGTAAATATAATGTTGAAAGAGCAAACAAAGTATGTATTTAGCACAAAAAAGCCTAGAAGCGTACAAAATGGTTTATGTAACAGTTGAATGTTTTAAAAAAGTAACTTAACCTGTTAAGCACCAAGCCTGTTTTTCAGGTCTCAGGCTCGAAAATGACATTCCCAGAACAAATGACCATATCTTCCCTTCTAAAAGGGTTAAATTAATAATCTTTATTCTCAAAGTAATGATAAACCTGTGAGTTGGATGTAGAAAAGTCAGAATCAATATAGATGTTTTTTATTTTAAAGAAAATTCAGATTGAACATAGTAAAAAACTGTAAATTATATTGTCCGTCCAACAATTATTTTTACAGATAGTGAAAACCACCCTTGGATGATGGGTTAGTAGACTAAAAGCTTTAGGAATCCAAAGTACAACATATAATAAGTACCCTGTATCAGATTGATGCAAAACAAGTGACATTTGACCTTTTTAGAGAGATTTAGCAAAAACCACTCCACCTCTGAGGTGATTTGGGTGAACATGTTTTTTTTTCCATATCTCTGGAACCCATTGGTCGATTTTGATGGTTGACACCTCTTTCTGACCGTTAGAGCCAATAGAATCGAAGGGGGAGTCCCCCACACACACTCATTGTGAAAACAAAGGTGAGGGCTTCGCGCATGCAGGGTCGCATCAGAGTGAAGCGATCTCTCGCTCTGCCGTCTGGAAACTAAAAAGCAGTTTTATTGCTTATGGATTATCAGAAATCATTTCAAAGAGACACAGACACATAGGATTAACCTATGGATTAACTGCAGCATCGTTTTTTATCGTTTTAATGCCATTGAAGACCAGTTTTGACCAAGGTAAGCCATGTTAGCGTTTCTAGCTACCTAGCTCCACATGTTCTGATGTACACTTTCGTTTAT
>NW_022987584.1:951217-1021426 GCF_902827165.1 Trematomus bernacchii | reverse complement strand
ATTTCTCACAAAACCTTTCTAAATAGTAAATTATTAAAAAGCGTAGTCAATAGACGTTTTTCTGCCTAAAATAGTTGAAATTGAACGTAAACTATATCAAACACCACATCCATGGCAATTAACCCATTTTTGCCCGCTATTTAAATTGACTTTGGTTGAAGTTAATACAAATATTCATATATATATATATATATAGCATATCATTGATGCAGTCTTTCTGAACACTTTTAAATAAAATACTGCAAATGAAGAATATTTGTAACCCTTTAACAGCCAGCGCCACCATTTGGTAGAGCTCATTTTGTGTCTTGATATCTTGTTGAAAAATAAATAAAAAAGTTTTACTCCATCTGATTCAGCCAGCTCTACAATTTGGTTGACATGTTATGCACAAAACAACCTCTAGATGTCACTGTGGTTCGAATAGAAAGCCCTTCAGCTAGCTTCCACTGAGAAAGTTGGCATGCTAAAAATCACTGCTGACGAAATCACTTTTTGGTCAACTTTTGTAAGGTAACCATGTCATTTTTGACATATTTTAGTGTCAGAGCACTGAGTGAACATAATCAGATAACTTGATGCACAAAAAAAGTTTTAACAAGGGTGTAATTATTTTTTTGAAAATATGCTCAACCAACCGGTCGAATTGGCCTTTTATGGTAAACTAGCAATATGACTTTTTCAGAGTTTCAGAGATGTTTTTCAATAAAATATGGTAAATAAATGGCTAGATTTGTGGTAATATTACTACATCTAGTACTGCCTTATGATTCTCAGAGTGAAAGAGTGATAATAATTCATAAAGCAGCTTTCATGCATGGCATTCAGCCCGAAGTTGCACACAGATGAGCAAGTTAGGCCAACACAGGATATAGACATTTGCTGTTAGGCCAGTGGTTTCTTGTTAGGCCAATTCAGCTACAGTAAGATGAGCAAGTCTTTTTTTTATTATGAAAAACACTTAACATTACTTTTTTCCTTTTTTTACAATTATAATTTATTATCTTTTATGAATATATCTATATATTGCTAATTTTCCATAAAATAATATTTTTTATTTCAGTTTGTGTTTTATTTGAGTTTGATGCATACAAATACTGTACTGTATGATGATTGTTGAAAATGCACTTTTACCATAGAAGGCCAGCTCGACCAGTTGGTAGTCTGGCTCAAAAAAACAAAACTGTGTGGTCAGTCAAAAAAAAAGAAATGTGTTTGTGGTTAGTTGTGGCCCATTTGATAAAAAAATGCAAACAAATAATTGTTCCATAGTTTTTTCTTGGTCTGGCAGTTAAAAGGTTCATGTTCTGCACAGATAGTGCCTTAACTTGAATTTGAAAACACGTGGCAACTTTATTAATACAGCAGATGAAAAGATTTGTGGAAGGATAAATTCTTCATGGGCTTCAATGGCTCTCGAGATAAAGGGCGTTTTATGGTTGCTTGTATTATCCTCAGATAGTGGTTTGTTTAAATAACTAGTGACATTTTAATAAATATTGCAAAAAAGGGCATATATATAACCTGGCCGGCTTAACCAGTCTGTATTTCTTCAAGCACCACAAGATTCAGAGTTTATAAAGTAACTACACAGTAAAAGTACTTCATAGTACTTGTGGGGGTTTCACTAGTACTGAGTCCAACAGGATCAATCTCACGAAGAACTAATGACAACAAAAAAGAATTCCCTCATCAAACTTAGCAGAAGTGGCTTGCTTTTGTTCTCAGGAGGGGACTTTGACAGGGTATTTCTCAAAAAATACACAGTAAAAGTACTTCAATGTATTGTTAGTAGCAGGCAAACTAATACCGAGTCCAACAGTGTCAGTTTTATTAAGAACTTGTGGTAAAAAATATTTGTAAAAAAAAAATGAAGAGCAGCTGATTTGAAAAAACAACGTGGAGAGACGGCTGAGTGACCGCAGTGCAGAATCGCTGTATAGTTTAAATCTCCTAACAATGTTGTCCATTTTAGACATAGACTTATTATATTATATTACAGCCCTTAATAACATTCATTTTCTGGGCTCAATGTGTGTCTTGGCCGTTTTCGTTGTGATCGCTAAATTCACCTCGTTTCCCCTTGTTTATAATATTATCAACGTTCCAAGCAAACGAGTGCTTTTGTTTTGAAATCACTTCAAACAAAAGCGTCTCTATGTATGAAAGAGTCCCTCCTGCTGATGTTCAGGTGTATCAGTATGTAGTGTCTCTACTTTAAAGAGTCCTCTCCTGCTGATGTTCAGGTGTATATCAGTATGTAGTGTCTCTACTTTAAAGAGTCCTCTCCTGCTGATGTTCAGGTGTATATCAGTATGTAGTGTCTCTACTTGAAAGAGTCCTCTCCTGCTGATGTTCGTTCAGGGACCTCAGGTGAACACATTACGTCAATAAAAACTCCGGTTAATGCTGGTTACCATGGTAATGAGAACAGCGTTAGGGTGGAGCGCGCGCTCACACAAGAGCGCGCGACGGTGTGTTCAGGGACCTCAATAAAAAATCGGCCCTTTCTGTGTCGACCCTCCATGGGCAAATCTTCCTTTCACGGGGGATTTTGCGGCGGGGAACGGGTCACCAGAGAGTATCACAGCTTATAGCTGCGGCCCACAGCTAAGGGCTTGTCCATTAAACAATATTATGGGGAATGGAAACTCAGCTGTGTACTGTCAGAGTGGATGGACAGGACGCTGAAACGGGGTTATTCACTCCAGTTTTGCAGCGTCCCACCTCCATTCAGAGGCATGCGAGAGGTAATTCTGTCATCCCAGGAGGAGATGGGTTTTCCTCTCAACAGAGATTCAGGCTTGGTGCAGAAACAGGCAGTGTCTGTGGTGCATCCTCAGCAAAAGGAAAGGGGTTTTATTCCATGTACTTCCTGGTTTTCAAGAAGACAGGGGAATTCAGACCTATTCTAGATTTGCGCAGCCTGAATCTTCACATTTGCCGCAGGAAATTTCGCATGTTAACTATCAAACAGTTAATGGGGCTAGTGCAGCCGGGCGATTGGTTCACCACCATCGACCTGAAAGACACATACTTTCATGTGGAAATTGTGCCAGAGCACAGGAAGTATCTGCGTTTTGCCTTTCAAGGGATAGCCTACGAGTACAACAGACTGCCGTTCGGCTACTCCCTATCCCCACGCACATTCAGCAAATGTGTGGCCACAGCGCTTCAACCGCTGCGCGCCCAGGGTATGAGAGTTTTTCTTTTACATAGACGACCTCATAGTCATGGCTGGGTCCCGGGAAAAGGCAATGTTTTGCACAGCACAATTGATCACACACCTAACCAAATTAGGCTTTGCGATCAATTGGGGAAAGAGCACCCCCATACCTCTCCAACAGGCGTTGTATTTGGGAGTGGTGCTCGATGCAGACGCGCTACGTGCCACCCTGTCAGAAAGCAGGCGTACGTCCCTTCTCAGGGCGGTGTACAGTCTCTGGGTCTCATGGCGGCTGCTCACGTTGTGGTCCCATTGGGGTTACTGCATATGCGCCGCCTGCAGAGGTGGTTTTCCAGTCTGCGTTTGGATCCCAAGAGGCACAAACGGCGGCTGGTGACCATCCCCCCCTCAGTGGAGGGCAACCTCCGGTTCTGGGGGTCTCCCGGGCACCTCCGGAGGGGGTCTCCACGGGGCGGGTAACCTCCTACATCACAGTGTTCACGGACGCATCCAGAACAGGATGGGGAGGGACCTGCCTGAAGAGGGCTATAGGTGGGCGCTGGTCTCTAACAGAAACACGACACAGCAACCCCTAGAGCTACGGGCAGTAGTGTTAGTCCTCCAACATTTCATGCCCCTAATTCAAGGGAGACATGTATTGGTCAGGAGCGACAACAGCACCACAGTGGCTTATATCAACAGGCAGGGCGGAGTCCGCTCCGCCGCCTTGTTGGCCACAGCGGAGAGGCTGTGGTTATGGGCATCATAGGTGGTATTATCTCTGAGAGCCCTCCATATCCCGGGACTGGAGAACAGGGGGGCCGACCTCATGTCGAGGGGCGGCCCCCTGCCAGGCGAATGGACGCTTCACCCGGAGGTGTGTGAAGCAGATCTGGGCCCAGTTCGGGAGAGCGGAAGTGGACCTGTTCGCCAGCCGGCACAACAGCCACTGTGCCCTGTGGTTCTCCATGGCCCTGAGCGACGACCCGCCTTTGGGGGTGGACGCGTTTGCACACGAGCCATGGCCAAAAAAGCTGCTATACGCCTTTCCACCGCTGCGTCTCATTCTCCCTCTCCTGGGGAGAGTGAGGCTGAGAACGTCTGGCAGTCATTCTGGTGGCACCGGATCGCGTCGGGGCTCCGTGGTACTCAGAAATGACACAGATGAAGGTGGGCCAGCCCTGGGCGATCCCCCAGTTCTGGGGGGCGATGTCTCAAGAGGCAGGTGCAATCGGGGCGTTACCCACTCTGAGCCGTCCTCTTCAGGCTTGGCTCCTGAGAGGGACAGGCTGAGACAGGGTGGATTGTCTGACAGCGTTATTCAGTCTATCCAGGCAGCTAGAGCAGAATCCACCACAGCCTGTTACAGGCCAAAGTGGCTGAGATTCCAGCATTGGTGTAAGGAGCGGGGAATAGAGCCCCTATCTTGGGAGTTGGGCTCTATTTTATCCTTCTTACAGTTACTGGTGGACAGAGGGCTTGCTCATTCCACAGTGAAGGTGTATGCAGCAGCCATCTCGTCCTGTCATGAGGGATTCAACGGCAGGTCAGCCTTCTCTCATCCACTGATGTTGCGGTTTTTACAGGGGGTCAGGAGGCTGCGCCCGGTGGTGCACGCCTCCGCCCCACAGTGGGACCTGCTGCTGGTGCTCGAGGCTTTGGTCACGGGGCCTTTTGAGCCTCTTGAGCTCTCCTCCCTGAAAGCACTGTCGTGGAAGACAGCGTTGCTACTTGCCTTAACGTCAGCCAAAAGAGTGTCCGAGTTAACCGCTCTGTCGGTGCACCCGAGCTGTTTATTGATTCGGGGTGACCAGAGTGGGGCGACACTCAGACCGAACCCCCCTTTGTGCCCAAAAGCCTAAGGAGTGTGTTCAGGTCGAGGGCTATTCAGTTGGGGGGTTTTAGTCTTCCACCCCATGGGGGGGCTAGAGAAGCTAAATTACACCTCCTGCCCGGTGCGCGCATTAGCATATTATGTAGAGCGCACAGCTACCCTGAGACGCACTGAACAGTTGTTTGTGTGCTTCGGGGGCGGGGTGACTGGAAAAGCTCTGTCCAAGAAACGCCTGGCAGGCTGGCTTTGTGAAACCATTGCACACGCCTACGAGCGGGCAGGGAGAGCCTGTCCCATGGGGTCCGTGCGCACTCCACACGAGCTGTGGCTGCATCAACAGCCTTATTCAGCGGTGTGAGTGTGGAGGATATATGCACGGCGGCGTCTTGGTCAACGCCAGGCCCCTTCATAAAGTTTTATCTCTTGGATATGTCTGGCTCTTTCTCAACGTCTGTGCTTGCTGGGGCAACACAGGACTGGTGAGGAGGGGGGGGGCTGTGGGTCAGTGGGCATCTGACCCCCTCCCCGGGCGTAAATGCGCTTACATTTCTCCGGACCCCTGGAGGGTCGCGGGGTGATGTAATGCGCTCTGGGCCCTTACAGGGCTGAAGGGCTCCCCTCACCTGCCTGGGGGCAGGAGGGGGAGAGCCCTCCATATTATTGTCCCTACACACTCTGCACAGGGTCAGTGGCTGAGGGGGGACGTAGGGGGCACTTGCGTTCTCCCCGTGCTCTTTAGGGACTCAGGAGGGAGAGTGCATAGTGAACCCATACAGGGCTGCGGACTTTCCCTGTCTGCCTAGGGGCAGACGCACGGGAGTCCTCAGCACTATTTTTGAGCACACTTTTTTGCGAGGCAAGCGCGTCAGGGTGTGCTCTATCGGCCGCAGCCCGGACTTCTCCACGGTTACAACCGAGGGAGAGGTGAGTGAGGCGCAGTGGCTGCTAAAGCCGGTCAGGGACAGTGAGGTGGAACGGTGTGCTGGACGACAGTGCGTGCATACATCAGGGCTCCGCCCACTGTACCCATAGAGTCCAGTAGAGGGCGGAGCCTGTGAGAGATATAACGTCGGGTTACGTATTGTAACCCGACGTTATATTAACACAGGCGGAGCCCTCTACCTTGGGGGCACTGTCTGTCCTATACCGCTCGCTGAAGAGTGGTGTAGGATGGTGGTCAGGAGGCGAGGCCTCCTTTTATAGGGAAGTGAGATGCGCACGCATTCAGGTAGGCCCGCCCCGGCTACGTCTATAGAAATCTCAGTAGGTGAATGCTTGCATGATAAGGTAGTACCCATAGAGTCCAGTAGAGGGCTCCGCCTGTGTGTTTATATAACAAGGGTTACAATACGTAACCCGACGTTTCTTCTCTCTCCCCTCACAGCAGTACACAGGGGGTGGGGACTCCTGACTTAAGGAGAAATACACTGAGGCCCGAAAAAGGTTTTGTGTCATAGCCGAGAATAATATTTTGCAAGTCCTGCAGAGTAGGGGTCATGACCTTTTTACACAAACATGGGAAGGTGTGTCTTATGCCAGAGCCATAGAATATGTCTGGTCATGTCCAGTCCTGTGCATCAGATGCCCAGTTTCCACAGATATGGGTATGGAGGAGGGGTCTTTAGGTTTCTCTGTCCTGTTTTTGAGCATAAAGACACTGGTGGAGAGGGAGCAGACTCGAGAGAGGGGGGGGGGGGGGGGTCCCCTGGTAGCTCTCTCCCTGAGAGCTGGGGTTTTGTTCTCGGTAAGGTTCTCTCAAACTTGGTAAATATCTCTCGAATTTCTTTGTTGAATGCTGAGTGAATTTCTTTGTGAAATGAGTGGAATGAATTGATGTTTGTTGAAAGTTAGTACCCTGCCACCTGTGAGGAAAGGTCCTCTGAATTCATGCGGGACTAGTTGAAGTATACGAATGTGGAAATGAGCAAATGAACTGATTTGGTGAATGAAAGTTTGAATGTGCTTTTTATTATCACCGGTCATTTATGAGGAGATGCCTCTAAATTCTGTCGGGAGATTTTAAATGTCACAACTGAATTGGGCAGTTGAAGTTACAATTTAGTGTAATAAATGTAAAACTGTGAATCAAAGTTTCACATTAGAACATGATCACAGCATGATATGTTTAGTATGATTATAATGTTGTAACGAGAGAAGGTAAAAACCCTGTTCAAGTGTGGACCTATTTTTCTTCAAATAAACTGATCCCACCTTTTGGATTGGGACAACTTGAAAGACATCTGCGCTCTCCTCTCCTGCTTCAAAGGTGAGATTGCACACTGCCACACTCACACTTAGGTAGGGCCACACCTCATTACTGATATCAGAATCCTTCAGGATCGCTTCAACAGATTGAGAGGGTCGTCTGAATTGAAACAGCAGTTCATTGAACCTGGTTCTTCAGGAGTTAATAGAGGTGAGATCTTGCTGACGTTGGTGGATCTAAGCCAAGCAGTAAACTTACGTAGACTCAATAACTTCTGTTAGGTCAATTAGTAGGTCTGAGTCATTTGCCGGAATAAATGATCAGCCCTCCCGACTCCGACACAAGTCATCGATATTATCTACCACCAAATCATCTTCTTCAACATCTGTTGTGTCTTGAATGTCCCTTTCATTTTCAGTCCGGTCAGTTTGATCAAATGTTTCTGTATTCATCAAAATTCCTGGCTTAAACTGCAACTGGCTCTGCCTCTGTCTGCCATCCTGGTTCCTCCTTTTGTGGGAATTAAATGTCACTGGTTTCAAAATGACAATCCTGGTAGGGGCATTGGACATTTTGGCGCATCCGGATATATGTACACAAATGTGAAAACAATCTACCTAACTATATAACTATCTATCTATACAACTAACTGTTATTCATGTTTGATCAGCACTGCATATTTTTACAGTTTTATCCGAGTTTGGAAAGATTCCGCTTGAAGTTAATCACAAAATGTATTAAAATTCAAATGAAAAGCTGTGAAATGTATTATCTCTTGGATTTACACACGGCATCTATTGCACGTCTGTCCGTCCTGGGAGAGGGATCCCTCCTCTGTTGCTCTCCCTGAGGTTTCTCCCATGTTCCCTTTAAACTGTGGGTTTCTCTGGAAGTGTTTCCTTGTACGATGTGAGGGTCTAAGGACAGAGGGTCTAAGGACAGAGGGTCTAAGGACAGAGGGTCTAAGGACAGAGGGTGTCGTTTTCTCATACTGATATTCTGAACAAACTGTGCTGTTGTATTTGCTGTAAAGTGTCTTTACTGTAGGGTATTTTTTTATTATATGTACAGCACTTTGGCTCGAAAAAATCGTTTAAAAATGTGCTATATAAAAAAACTTGATTTGATTTGATTTGATTTGAAAATGGCGTCCGTCTGTTATAAAAACGATCTCAAATTACAGCTAAATAGTGCACTAAAATACGTTTCAGAAAACTTTTGAGGGCAGAAATAAACAGTACAGTAACAGAATCTTGATTTGTGTTTGATCAAGACTGCATATTTGACCAGTTCAAATAAGCCTTGGTTGAGAAAAAGGACACCACATGATGGCTGTATGTTCAGAAACGTTCAAAACCAGAAACAGTACATATGCATTTCGTGACAGTTACTTATCATTTGTGACATTGTTAACATGTTTTTAATAAGCATTTAAACATTTTCAATTCATTTCAGAAAAGCTCTTATAACATGAATGGCATGGTGTTTTTATTTAACGTTAGCTACCTTTGCTATTAGCTAACATTAAAGGTCCCATGTCATGCTTTTACGGTTATGACCCGTCCCCTTGTGTTATGAAGGTGTTTCTGCATGTGAACGGTCTGCAGAGTCACAAACCCTCAAAGTGCACCCTGTAGCGAGTAAAACTCTAACCCCTAGATTCCACCGGGTCCGTCTGCGCCGCGTTACGGCTGCGCCGAGGTTTTGGTCCGGCCTCCTCCGGCGTCATACCCTACCAGGCGCGTTTCAGAAGCGTTTCAGAAGCGGACCGTCTTGCCTGCCGGCTCGCAGTTTTTGTTGATTTGGGCATATTTCCTGGACAGTGTTATGGTTTAGGTGTTTTGCTTTCTCCTCCTCCTCTCTTCTTCTCTCTCTCTCTCCTGTGCAGTGTGGTGATCGTTAGAAGGCGCAGCTGGTTCACAATGAGGAGCACCATCTAATCAACTCCTCCATAAAACCCTGGTCATGTTCACACTCCAGTGCCAGATAACTCCGTCTCACTCGGTAGAGCTGAACGTCGTAGTATCTCGTTTAGTGTGATTTTCTCTTGCTGTTTTTGTTGAAGAGTAAACCTTGTTAAAAGACTGAATCCATCTGGTCTCTGCCATAGTAGGTCCTGAACTTTTGACCCAGCCCTAACAGAATTATCTGGCCATAAAACATGGACCCGGCAGAGACTGAATTTTCATGGGACCTTTAAGATTAGACTGCCAGGAGTTTTAGCTATATTGACCTTATAAACAGTCAAATTACCAACATTTAAATAAAAGCAATAAATGACTTTTCTTTTCACTATCTCTGTAAAGCGACTTTGAGCACCTGTAAAAGCGCTAACAAATAAATCCATTTGCTGCAGTTGGTCAAAAAGCAGTTGGTTAAAAAACAAGATATCTTTGGACATTAAGAAGGGTTCAAGTAGCATTGCCAGAATCTGTGAAGTCACATTCTTTTTTATCTTCAAATGAAACATACAGAGGCCACAACAATTAAGCAACGAAAAATGCAGTTCAATCACTAGCATTGCAATCTTTGAACAAGGTTGGCCTTTTGTGTCAGTTCAATCATTTCAACCAGATACGAGTTCTTGTAGAGCCTGAGCTGGAGGGTGTGGACAAGATGTCAGTATCGTCTGATTGAGCAGACACTGCTTCTTCAACGACGGTAAAGATGTATTCTTGGACACCATCATCAGGCATTGGGATGACCTTGATAGTTGTCAAATCTTCAAGGTCAGCAGTGGATGTCAGGTTGACTAGTGCATCTCCAACGTCTCTGTCTTGATATTGCATTCTAAAACCTCCACACACTTTCCTGACTTCATCAGTAAGCTGCTCGATTGTCTCTGGGATGCCATTAGGCAGAACTAGCTTCCTGGAGTCATCGGGATTCACAATAATTCTCAACTTGGCTGGCGTTTTCACGGTCATGTCAGGCAGCCCCAAAGGAACTAGAACAAACAAGAACATAAACAACTATTAGTAATAGTGCAATGATACACTGAAAGCAAACGTCTCTCTTACAATAGTGACATGCCTGGAATGACAGAGCAAATGATTGCCTAGATATATTATCACTTGAGATTAGAGTAGAGTAAGTCTCCATTTTGGGTTTGTCATTCCTTTTTAAACGTACATGAAAACTACATACAGTTCATTTTGGAACTTACCAAATCAGCATAAATTGTGACCTTCAGCGGAAACAGCAAACCAGTAAACACAAAGGAAATACATAAATAAGGTGTATTTAAACGATGTTAACCCAGCATAAAGCACACACCCTCAAAGCATGGTTAACAAGACGGGCAGCGGGTTGTTTGTTTCCCCCCGTCCCCACTGTTTACAGCCCACTCTCCGGAGCGGCGTGGTCCGAGTGCGGGTTGCTGCAGAGCAGAGATACACCTTCAGCCACATAACTATAGCGCTCCCGGAGCTTTAATAACGGCTCGCCAAAAGTATAAACATCTCTAACCAACACACTCTCACTCCCTAAGCGTCCAGGAGCGACGCTTGGTCAGGGTCCTGAGCGTCCAGGAGCGACGCTTGGTCAGGGTCCTGAGCGTCCAGGAGCGACGCTTGGTCAGGGTCCCGTGGCGTGCAGGAGCGACGCTTGGTCAGGGTCCTGATCGTCCAGGAGCGACGCTTGGTCAGGGTCCCGAGGCGTGCAGTTGGGACGCTCCGAGGCTCCTTCAGCTTCATAAAGGGACGCAAAGAGCTTTCAACTGATTGCAATGTATTCCCATCGGAGGCGGGATTTTACGCTCAGGGAAGCACGGCATTCGTTTGTGTCGGAGGCTGTTAAAGGCAATGTGAGCGTCCATTCCCATTGGATAACGGAGAATTGTACACCCGGAAGTAAGTATTCCCCTTACTGTGGATTGATTTGACAGAGATATCTCCACTACTCAACAACTCAGAAACACCAGATTATCTTGTTAATTAAACGACATTGATAGGTTTTAGTGTGCAATGCTTTTGTCACGTTTTCCCCTTAGATTCTGAGAAACAAGGATTGTGGGTAATGTAGTGTCTTCGGCCATCCAAAACTCATAGAGAACGACTTGTTTCTCAGAATTGAAGGGGAGAACGTGACAAAAGCATTGTACACTAAAACCTATCAATGGACCCTGACCAAGCGTCGCTCCTGGACGTTTATGGAGTGAGAGTGTGTTGCTCTAACGCTGGCTGGGGTCTGGCTGTTAGTGTATTTAATATGCTGCAGTGTTTTTTATGAGCGGAACACGTATTTTAAATGCATTTTTTTTAATGAAGACATGCGATGCTGATGAAGTTAGCGTTGTACCATGTGCTCTGTTTAGCCCCCGACGGCCCCAGCCCCTGTTCATAAACAAGCTTGAATTAAACACTCTCTCGTTTTTACTCCAAAGGCCCATGCCACTCAGTCACCAATGTGTGGTATGTGTGTGTGTGTGTATGTGTGTGTGTGTGTGTGTGTGTGTGTGTGTGTGTGTGTGTGTGTGTGTGTGTGTGTGTGTGTGTGTGTGTGTGTGTGTGTGTGTGTGTGTGTGTGTGTGTGTGTGTGTGTGTGTGTGTGTGTGTGTGTGTGTGTGTGTGTGTGTGTGTGTGTGTGTGTGTGTGTGTGTGTGTGGTTTGTGTGTGTCGGAGCACACCAGCCCGGGCCTTGATCAGACCACACCCAGGCACAGAGCAGACTGGCACGGTTTGCTCGTCAACAGGTATATATATATATATACATAAATAAATGACGTTCGCAACAACTCAACCTTTTCACTAGTCAGTTCGCCCCATGCATGATACATTTATGAAGATGACCTGGTTAAACTGCTTAAAAACTAGCTAACACGTGGCTAAACTTGCTAACCCATAGCCACATACAAATACCTCATGTGAAACCAATATAACATTTGCAACTATTTAAACTTTTCACTAGTCAAACCGACACCACAAAGAATCGCCACTTGCCTGTCAGCCTTCCATCTGTGCACAAACTTATCTCGTGCCCTCATTGGTCATGTGCGCGTTCGTGTGTGTTGGAGGAGGGGCTCTGTAAGGAAGTGGCAGAGTTTTTCCGGCTGTGTATTTTCACATTCTAGCGCACTCGAGCTGGTGTCTCCAAACTTACCTACCCCACCTTTAATTAGACCACTTAAAAAAAGTATTTTGATTAAATGACACAGTCGTTACACTTTTTCCAGTGTTCCAGATCCATGGTGGTCTTTTAGTAGTCCAATGGGCGTTTTTGTTGTACAAGGTATTCTTTTAACAATGCTGCTGTAATCTGAAGAATTGGTTGTAATGGTCAGACATGATCTTGGTTCCATATACTGGTTTCTTTCTTTTCTAAAATGATACAAATAATCAGCTTGTAATGGTCTGAGCTGATGTCATCATGGCTTGAGATGGTTACGCATCTTCAAGTAGTCCAAACTATTTTTAATGGTAGAACTGAATGACTCTTGGATCATGAACTGGTTTCTTGATGCTATAACTTGGACCAAAATGCTCTTTAAATGGTCCAATATGATGTTATTGTGGCCCTGAATGGGTTTCTTCATGAATGTATAGTCCAACAACCCTTTAGTTCTGAGACAATCCAAGTTGCTTTGGATTTTAAATATGAAGGACAGACCATCTGTTTCAATGTATTTCTTTATTTAGAGAAAGGGGCATGGTACTATCAGATCATTTCCTTCTCCCTGCTCCTTTTCGGGTCAGTGTGTTTATAGAGACATGATTTGTAAATATTTGTTGAACGGAACCAATAACAATGAAATGAAGTGAATGTGTTGTCCTGGTTGGCCACCACTCTTGTACCAATAAGCCTGATTCCTCACCCTTATTGAATGCTTATATATAAATGTCTCTCCTTCCTCCATCAGAGCCGTGAACCTCTTTCCCAACCGGGTCATCGGGTGCATCGGGCAACATGGCGGAGAACCCGTCGAGGAAATCAACAAAATCCTGGGACTCCCGTTTCCTGGTGAGCAGCGCCCACGATCAGCTGATCACGGAGAAAACGACTTCTTCGCCGGACTCGTGGAGGAAGGAGGAGGAGGAGGAGGAGGAGGAGGAAGAAGAAGAAGAGATAGAGATAGTGGAAGTGATTAAAAAACTGGACGAACTGACTGTTGATGAACTGATATAAGAACACATGATCACACACTAAAATATGAAGTGTTGGACTGTTAAAAGCTTTTTAAATTCCCTGTCAGACTTGTAATTTATTTACTCTGATCAGATCGATCCTGATTTACACCAACATCTCTTTGTGTATTTAGAAATCTTACATATTCTTTGTTAAATAAAACACATTTTTCTTTGCTTTTCTTTTGGTATCAGTACTAAAAAGCAGGTATTGTATTAAAAAACACCATAACAACCAGCTCTATGTTCTGTCTGCTGGGTTTGAGAAACATGCTTTTGTAATAAACATGTAAATATTTACAACTTTGTCATATCATATCTCTTAAAATACAATGCATGGGTTTGTCAATTCTGCCCATTGTATACTCTATTCCTGAAGAAACACACTTGTACATCGTTTCATTCTGTATTTATTTTAACTTGTCGGTACCAGTACGTAACAAGAAATATGTCAGTCAATAAAAGTTGTGTATTAAACAGTGAAAGCACCAAAGTACTTACAGTACTAAAAGTAAAAGTACTCGTTCAATAGAATAGCCCATCCCTGAATCATAAATATTATAATATAATATAATTACTCAGAAATCGATTAATCAATGTGAACATAGCTTTAATATTGTGTGTATAGTTTGAATATTAAATCTATCAACTGTAGTGATCGCTGTTTATCACTGTTTATCATAATTCACTCATGGAACTACAGGTTGGGGGTATTGTTTCTGCACGGACATATATGTTGTTGACTGTACTTATTGTGTGCCCTCCTTGCTTCTTCCTCTTTGCTTCCCGGGCTTCAAGCCGGCAACATGTGGTTTTCTGCTGCTGAATAAAACCAACTTTGCACCTTCGATGCACCGCCTCCGACTCCCTTCTCTCGGCACTACACAACTAAATATAGTGTAGTAGAAAGTTAAATATGTGCCTCTTAATTATTATTACATGTCATTTGTTAGACGCTTTTATCCAAACCGACTTACATACATTCAGTACTATGTGGACAACCCCCACAGGAGCAATTTGAGGAGAAGTGTCTCAGGGACACAACGACATGCTGACTGCAGTGGGACTCGAACTTGCTACCCTCTGATTCGAAGTCCAGCACACTATCCTCTTAAAGGCTGTAAAGAATAATTTGGCATAACATCTACATTAAGGGTAATTAAAAATATCTTAACACGTTTCCTTGAAAGATAATAATTGTCTTTATATTTGTCTTTGTCCAAAATTCGTTTTTTATATTTCTAACAGATTTACCCGAGTTGGTATAGTCCAGTCTCCCCACACAATGGTACAGTCCAACTGCCAGCGGGAAAGCGCTGTTTGTCACGCGACACGATGTACCCGGTCACCATGGCGACAGAAGAAGGAGAAGGATCGTAGCTTAGAAACGAGAGAAAGCAGAGACTTTATCTCCGGATTCACACCATAATCCCTGGGTTTCTTACGGTATGTAAACCTTCTAATGTCCCGGTAAACTTGCATTAAGATAGATATGAACCACAGAGAGTTAGGGTCCAGCTACAGCTCAGGGTTTAGCCACATGCTAAAGTTAGCTTCAGAGCTAGCAGTCTGTATTTGTAAACAAAGACGAGCTGGAAATGAAACAACAAATACTTAAAAACTGGTTAAAAAATGTTTCTGATGGAAGGAAACGACCTGTTCTCTCTTTGAATGTGGTTTATACCTTTCAGATAACATCTAGCAACAGGTAAAGCCTTACAATGAACCGTTTTCTATGGTTGGAAACTATATTTTAAGGTCACTTTATACTCCTTAGCTACATATCAGAGATACATATTGTTCTTTTAATACTCTTTGTTTGTCTGGATTATATCTCACATTTGCATTAACAGTAATATATGTATAAATGCTACTAAATGAATGCAAAATATATGATACTCTACACAGAAACTACTCAGTGTATGTCACAGTTTACACTTCACCTTTCTAAACACTGAATGGAATAGGTTTTTGATGCTTATACATTGAAATAAACGACCTGTTTAAACTTAATGTGTTTATACATTTCAGATAACAACTGTCAACAGTTAACGGTACAACAATAAACAGTGTTTCATGGTTGGAAAGTAAATAAAGTACATTTACTCAAATACAGATTGCAGGTAGTTGATTAGCTTAAGTATTTTCATTTGATGTCACTTTATACTACTCCTTAATTACATACCAGATATAAATATGTACTTTTAATAAGATAAGAGAAGAGTTACACATCATGTGAAACTAAAACTGGTATATATACATATATATAATGAATGAGTAAATGTGTCTTTCAGACGCCCCTTGATTACATGATGGTTATTAAGTCATCTCAATATATTTCTGTTTTCTTTCAGGCTGTTTCTCTGTCATTAAGGTGAGAGTTATCACGATGCCGGGGGAAACGGTGACCAGTTCAAACAGGGAGACCTGGTGTTCGCCAAGATGAAGGGTTCCCCCACTGGCCTGCCAGGGTCACACACACACACACACACACACACACACACACACACACACACACACACACACACACACACACACACACACACACACACAAACATAACACGTACAGATGTGTATTCCTAGCTAACGTGATATTCTGTGTGTTCAGGTGTGTCCGTTTGTCGGCGGTGGAAGAAATAAGAGAATCCCAGTCTACTTCTTCGGGGAGCATCAGATGTACGTCACACACACACACACACACACACACACACCACACACACACACACACACACACACACACACACACACACACACACACCACACTAATCCTGACAGCAAAGACATGATGACTTCAAAGTGTAATATCCGTCCTCAGAAGAACGATCCCTCCGGAGAACATCGTGCCGTACGTCGGGAACAAGCTGAAGTTCGGCAGCGGCGTCCGGATCAAAGGCTTCACTGAAGCCATGTGGGAGATCCAGAACACGCCCGCCGTGGGGAGCAAACTCAAAGTAAGAGTCGCTTATTAAAACTGATATTCTGTTAAATCCTCTCCTTCATTAGACTCCAGTTTACAACCAGCTGCTCTCACCTTAAAGTGCAGCAGCTTTACTCGACATTGAGAAACGGCCAGTCCCTCTCCGTTTCTCAATGTGAAGTATACCTGCTGCAGAGCCACTATTTCAAGTATACTACGTCATCGAGTGGCGCCGAAGGACTGTTTAAATGCATGTTAAGTGTCCAGCATTCGGCGCCACTCGATGACGTAGTACTTGAAATAGTGGCTCTGCAGCAGGTAGACTGGACATTGAGTAAGCATACTGTGCCTCCTATGTACAAGGTTAACATTGAAAGTGACGATGATATGTCCCAATGCGTCTCAATGTACATGTTACTCCAGCTGCATATCAGTTTACTCCACTCAAATGGCGCAAAACTCACGTTCCATGGACAGACGTGTAATACACTCAAATTACAATAGATGGATCTCTAGACTAATTTATAACATTTGTAAAAAATGTTGTTAACACTCTGGGGTGTGAGACGAGTGAACCAAAACGTAAAACCTCCGCAATTAAAACAGTTTAATCGAGTTTGAGCACTAATATACCCATGTTCTGAACACTTTAGCGGGGTCAATGTGTTATCTTTTCACCCTGGTCCTGAATTAAAACAGTTCACCCGACTTTAAACACTAATGTGCCCATGATTCAGACACTTATTCCTGGGTCAATGTTCTCTTCCCCCCCTGGGTGTGTGTATGTCTGCCTGGAAGTGTGATAAGCTGCTTAAAGCAGTGATTCTGCTGTTTTTAGTTTATTGTACATTTAATAAATTAAATATGATTAATATGTACATTGTTCTGTCTATACTGACACGTTTATGTCCATAACTCCGGATGTTTATGTCGTCCAATGTACACAGTCTAAAAACGACAATAACGAGTTAATTAAAACATTTTGGCCGCTCATAGGCGGCCTGCCATGCGCACCTTGAGTCCCCGGGCCCCCTGACTTAAGCACACTGCCTTGGACAAAACCCCATGTGCATAACTGCCAGACAAGCGTGCCCTTGGTAACCTAAAAATATGAAAAGTGTCTGAGTGTCAGGAGTCCGCAGTTGGATGCTTAAGGGCGGACGGTAGACCACCACAAAATCCACCCCTTGTTAGTCTTACCAGGGGCACGAGGTTCTGGAGGGTGTGAATATCTGGGTTTAGTCCGTGGGGGAGTGCTTAACTGCGGGGGCCCGGGGACTCACGGTGTGCAATGTTATGGAGGTGCCACTGTTAGGGGGACATGCTGGTGGTCATTAGTCCGTCCTTCGGGGCTCTGTGAGCGGGCAAAGAGAGGTGGTTTTCCCGGTCTCCGCCCTGGAGGTGTGAAATAAACAGAGTCCCACTGTTAGGGACTGCTGCTGGAGGTCTCCTGCATTTAAACAGATTCACCAGTTTATAACATTACTTTAGCCCTGATCAGAGCCCTGTTTTCTGGGTAAGACAGTGAGGTGCTGTACCCTGGGTCTCTGGGTCTCTGGGTCTCTGAGACCCTGCTAACAGCAGTGATTCTGCTGTTTTTAGCTCATTGTACATTTAACTAAAAATATTATTAATATGTACATTATCCCGTCTATACTGACACATTTATGTCCATAACTCTGTATGTTTATTGAGTCCAATGTACACCGTCTAAAAACGACAATTGTGACTGAATTAAAACAGTTTGACAGCATTGTAACACTCATGTAGCCATGTTTGCAGCCCTGTTCCCTGGGTAACAATTGAATTACCCTCTCCTGTTGAATTAAAACATTTCCCACGGCTTTAAACACTAATATACCCATGATTCAGACACTTATTCCTGGGTAAATGTGTTATCTTTTCACCCTGGTCCTGAATTAAAACAGTTCCCCCGACTTTAAACACTAATGTACCCATATTTTGCCCACTTATTACTGGGTTAATATATCATCTTTTCCCCCTGGGTGTGTGTGGCACCATCTGGTGGAACATTTGTGAATTACACTAAAATCCAAAACTTTAATGTTTTTTATCTTAGCGAAATAATGGTTTAATGACCCCAATGTAATGATCATTTATGATTCTGCAGATGTTGTCTACACGTGTATCACAACGGCTTATTTTTAGAGTGATTTGGAAAACTCGGTTAGCGAGGTTTATTTATGTCAATATGAGATGCACTGTTTTCATGTCCCATGTACATATCTGTACATATGGCCTCACGCACTACCAACATATACTAACGCAGAGAAACGGCCTCTCTCTCCTCTTGGGTCGCTTGGCTCTACTGGACCTTGGTTCAAGGTTCAAGGTTCTTTATTTTGTCATACGACCATAGCTACAGTGTAGTTATGCTGATGAAAATCTTAGGTCACAGGCTCCTCCAACAGAGCAACACAATAACACAGAAAAACAGAAAAATATAGTGCAAGTAATAGTAAATACAAAAAGAAAAATAGTTTTAAAAAGTGAAATAGTGCAATAAGAGTCTATATGCAAGTTATTGGAATGATATATTAGATACATCATTTCTAAGTAGCAGCCAGATGAATGTTATGGATGTTGTTTCAGCAGTTCAGGTGTTTAACAGTCTTCTGGCCTGTGGGATGAAACTGTCTCTGAGTCTGGTGGTTTTAGTCCGGATGCCAGACGGCAGCAGACGGAACAGTTTGTGGCTGGGGTGATGGTGGTCTTTTATAATCCTGAGGGCTTTCTTCCTGAGCCGCTGGGAGTAAAGGTCCTCCATGGATGGCAGCTCCGTCCTGGTGATGTTCTGTGCCGTTTTCACCACCCTCTGTTTGTATACAGATACATGTTCACACACCCACACACTATACACATGACTGATTAACTGACTTCATAGTTAACTTAGTTTCTTTAAATAAATATACTTTAATTGGATGAATCATGTGTGGTCTCCTTCTGTTGTCCGTCCTTGAGCCAGGGCGTGACATGGGGGCTCGTCCAAGTCAAATGTTGTTACTATGTATTTTCTGTGCTCATTTAGGTTGGAGTATCACACATGGATGTAGAGTCCTCTCCTGCTGATGTTCAGGTGTATATCAGTATGTAGTGTCTCTACTTTAAAGAGTCCTCTCCTGCTGATGTTCAGGTGTATATCAGTATGTAGTGTCTCTACTTTAAAGAGTCCTCTCCTGCTGATGTTCAGGTGTATATCAGTATGTAGTGTCTCTACTTTAAAGAGTTCTCTCCTGCTGATGTTCAGGTGTATATCAGTATGTAGTGTCTCTACTTTAAAGAGTCCTCTCCTGCTGATGTTCAGGTGTATATCAGTATGTAGTGTCTCTACTTTAAAGAGTCCTCTCCTGCTGATGTTCAGGTGTATATCAGTATGTAGTGTCTCTACTTTAAAGAGTCCTCTCCTGCTGATGTTCAGGTGTATATCAGTATGTAGTGTCTCTACTTTAAAGAGTCCTCTCCTGCTGATGTTCAGGTGTATATCAGTATGTAGTGTCTCTACTTTAAAGAGTCCTCTCCTGCAGCTGTTCAGGTGTATATCAGTATGTAGTGTCTCTACTTTAAAGAGTCCTCTCCTGCTGATGTTCAGGTGTATATCAGTATGTTGTGTCTCTACTTTAAAGAGTCCTCTCCTGCTGATGTTCAGGTGTATATCAGTATGTAGTGTCTCTACTTTAAAGAGTCCTCTCCTGCTGATGTTCAGGTGTATATCAGTATGTTGTGTCTCTACTTTAAAGAGTCCTCTCCTGCTGATGTTCAGGTGTATATCAGTATGTAGTGTCTCTACTTTAAAGAGTCCTCTCCTGCTGATGTTCAGGTGTATATCAGTATGTAGTGTCTCTACTTTAAAGAGTCCTCTCCTGCTGATCTTCAGGTGTATACCAGTACGTAGTGTCTCTACTTTAAAGAGTCCTCTCCTGCTGATGTTCAGGTGTATATCAGTATGTAGTGTCTCTACTTTAAAGAGTCCTCTCCTGCTGATGTCCAGGTGTATATCAGTATGTAGTGTCTCTACTTTAAAGAGTCCTCTCCTGCTGATCTTCAGGTGTATACCAGTACGTAGTGTCTCTACTTTAAAGAGTCCTCTCCTGCTGATGTTCAGGTGTATATCAGTATGTAGTGTCTCTACTTTAAAGAGTCCTCTCCTGCTGATCTTCAGGTGTATACCAGTACGTAGTGTCTCTACTTTAAAGAGTCCTCTCCTGCTGATGTTCAGGTGTATATCTAGTATCTCCTGTCTCTTTGTATAAGACTCTCCTGTTTTGATGTCTGTATATCAGTATGTAGTGTCTCTACTTTAAAGAGTCCTCTCCTGCTGATGTTCAGGTGTATATCAGTATAGTGTCTCTACTTTAAAGAGTTCTCTCCTGCTGATGTTCAGGTGTATATCAGTATGTAGTGTCTCTACTTTAAAGAGTCCTCTCCTGCTGATGTTCAGGTGTATATCAGTATGTAGTGTCTCTACTTTAAAGAGTCCTCTCCTGCTGATGTTCAGGTGTATATCAGTATGTAGTGTCTCTACTTTAAAGAGTCCTCTCCTGCTGTGTTCAGGTGTATATCAGTATGTAGTGTCTCTACTTTAAAGAGTCCTCTCCTGCTGATGTTCAGGTGTATATCAGTATGTAGTGTCTCTACTTTAAAGAGTCCTCTCCTGCTGATGTTCAGGTGTATATCAGTATGTAGTGTCTCTACTTTAAAGAGTCCCTCCTGCTGATGTTCAGGTGTATATCAGTATGTAGTGTCTCTACTTTAAAGAGTCCTCTCCTGCTGATGTTCAGGTGTATATCAGTATGTAGTGTCTCTACTTTAAAGAGTCCTCTCCTGCTGATGTTCAGGTGTATATCAGTATGTAGTGTCTCTACTTTAAAGAGTTCTCTCCTGCTGATGTTCAGGTGTATATCAGTATGTAGTGTCTCTACTTTAAAGAGTCCTCTCCTGCTGATGTTCAGGTGTATATCAGTATGTAGTGTCTCTACTTTAAAGAGTCCTCTCCTGCTGATGTTCAGTGTATATCAGAATGTAGTGTCTCTACTTTAAAGAGTCTCTCTGCTGATGTTCAGGTGTATAGTGTAGTGTCTCTACTTTAAAGAGTCCTCTCCTGCTGATGTTCAGGTGTATATCAGTATGTAGTGACTCTACTTTAAAGAGTCCTCTCCTGCTGATGTTCAGGTGTATATCAGTATGTAGTGTCTCTACTTTAAAGAGTCCTCTCCTGCTGATGTTCAGGTGTATATCAGTATGTAGAGTCTCTACTTTAAACAGTCCTCTCCTGCTGATGTTCAGGTGTATATCAGTATGTCGTGTCTCTACTTTAAAGAGTTCTCTCCTGCTGATGTTCAGGTGTATATCAGTATGTAGTGTCTCTACTTTAAAGAGTCCTCTCCTGCTGATGTTCAGGTGTATCAGTATGTAGTGTCTCTACTTTAAAGAGTCCTCTCCTGCTGATGTTCAGGTGTATATCAGTATGTCGTGTCTCTACTTTAAAGAGTCCTCTCCTGCTGATGTTCAGGTGTATATCAGTATGTAGTGTCTCTACTTTAAGAGTCCTCTCCTGCTGATGTTCAGATGTATATCAGTATGTAGTGTCTCTACTTTAAAGAGTCCTCTCCTGCTGATGTTCAGGTGTATATCAGTATGTAGTGTCTCTACTTTAAAGAGTCCTCTCCTGCTGATGTTCAGGTGTATCAGTATGTAGTGTCTCTACTTTAAAGAGTCCTCTCCTGCTGATGTTCAGGTGTATATCAGTATGTAGTGTCTCTACTTTAAAGAGTCCTCTCCTGCTGATGTTCAGATGTATATCAGTATGTAGTGTCTCTACTTTAAAGAGTCCTCTCCTGCTGATGTTCAGGTGTATATCAGTATGTAGTGTCTCTACTTTAAAGAGTCCTCTCCTGCTGATGTTCAGGTGTATATCAGTATGTAGTGTCTCTACTTTAAAGAGTCCTCTCCTGCTGATGTTCAGGTATATCAGAATGTAGTGTCTCTACTTTAAAGAGTCCTCTCCTGCTGATGTTCAGGTGTATATCAGTATGTAGTGTCTCTACTTTAAAGAGTCCTCTCCTGCTGATGTTCAGGTGTATATCAGTATGTAGTGACTCTACTTTAAAGAGTCCTCTCCTGCTGATGTTCAGGTGTATATCAGTATGTAGTGTCTCTACTTTAAAGAGTCCTCTCCTGCTGATGTTCAGGTGTATATCAGTATGTAGTGTTTCTACTTTAAAGAGTCCTCTCCTGCTGATGTTCAGGTGTATATCAGTATGTAGTGTCTCTACTTTAAAGAGTCCTCTCCTGCTGATGTTCAGGTGTATATCAGTATGTAGTGTCTCTACTTTAAAGAGTCCTCTCCTGCTGATGTTCAGGTGTATATCAGTATGTAGTGTCTCTACTTTAAAGAGTCCTCTCCTGCTGATGTTCAGATGTATATCAGTATGTAGTGTCTCTACTTTAAAGAGTCCTCTCCTGCTGATGTTCAGGTGTATATCAGTATGTAGTGTCTCTACTTTAAAGAGTCCTCTCCTGCTGATGTTCAGGTGTATATCAGTATGTCGTGTCTCTACTTTAAAGAGTTCTCTCCTGCTGATGTTCAGGTGTATATCAGTATGTAGTGACTCTACTTTAAAGAGTCCTCTCCTGCTGATGTTCAGGTGTATATCAGTATGTAGTGTCTCTACTTTAAAGAGTCCTCTCCTGCTGATGTTCAGGTGTATATCAGTATGTAGTGTCTCTACTTTAAAGAGTCCTCTCCTGCTGATGTTCAGGTGTATATCAGTATGTAGTGTCTCTACTTTAAAGAGTCCTCTCCTGCTGATGTTCAGGTGTATATCAGTATGTCGTGTCTCTACTTTAAAGAGTTCTCTCCTGCTGATGTTCAGGTGTATATCAGTATGTAGTGTCTCTACTTTAAAGAGTCCTCTCCTGTTGATGTTCAAGTGTATATCAGTATGTAGTGTCTCTACTTTAAAGAGTCCACTCCTGCTGCTGTTCAAGTGTATATCAGTATGTAGTGTCTCTACTTTAAAGAGTCCTCTCCTGTTGATGTTCAGGTGTATATCAGTATGTAGTGGCTCTACTTTAAAGAGTCCTCTCCTGCTGATGTTCAGGTGTATATCAGTATGTAGTGTCTCTACTTTAAAGAGTCCTCTCCTGCTGATGTTCAGGTGTATATCAGTATGTAGTGTCTCTACTTTAAAGAGTCCACTCCTGCTGCTGTTCAGGTGTATATCAGTATGTAGTGTCTCTACTTTAAAGAGTCCACTCCTGCTGCTGTTCAGGTGTATATCAGTATGTAGTGTCTCTACTTTAAAGAGTCCTCTCCTGCTGATGTTCAGGTGTATATCAGTATGTAGTGTTTCTACTTTAAAGAGTCCTCTCCTGCTGATGTTCAGGTGTATATCAGTATGTAGTGTCTCTACTTTAAAGAGTCCTCTCCTGCTGATGTTCAGGTGTATATCAGTATGTAGTGTCTCTCCTTTAAAGAGTCCTCTCCTGCTGATGTTCAGGTGTATATTAGTATGTAGTGTCTCTACTTTAAAGAGGCCCTCTCCTGCTGATGTTCAGGTGTATATCAGTATGTAGTGTCTCTACTTTAAAGAGTCCTCTCCTGCTGATGTTCAGGTGTATATCAGTATGTAGTGTCTCTCCTTTAAAGAGTCCTCTCCTGCTGAATGTTCAGGTGTATATTAGTATGTAGTGTCTCTACTTTAAAGAGTCCTCTCCTGCTGATGTTCAGGTGTATATCAGTATGTAGTTGTCTCTCCTTTAAAGAGTCCTCTCCTGCTGATGTTCAGGTGTATATTAGTATGTAGTGTCTCTACTTTAAAGAGTCCTCTCCTGCTGATGTTCAGGTGGTATATCAGTATGTAGTGTCTCTACTTTAAAGGAGTCCTCTCCTGCTGATGTTCAGGTGTAGATCAGTATGTAGTGTCTCTACTTTAAAGAGTCCTCTCCTGCTGTTTAGCCAAAACCACCCCACCTTGAGGTGATTTGGGTGAAAATGTTTTTTTTTTCCATATCTCTGGCCCCCCTTGGTCGATTTTGATGGTTGACACCTCTTTCTGACCGTTAGAGCCAATAGAATCGAAGGGGGAGGCCCCCACACACACACGTACGTTGTGAAGAGAAAAGGTGTGGGCTGCGCGCATGTAATTTAGCAGCAGAGTGGACCTAGCTCTAGCTCTGGCATTTGGAAACGAAAAAGCAGTTTTATTGCTTATGGATTATCAGAAATCATTTCAAAGAGGACACAGACACATTGGATGAACCTATGGATTAACTGCAGCATCGTTTTTATTGTTTTAATAATGCCATTGAAGACCAGTTTTGGACCAAGGTAAGCCATGTTAGCGTTTCTAGCTACCTAGCTCCACATGTTATGATGTACGCTTTCGTTTATAGCGTCGCAAATGTTTATCACTGAGTGTTTGAGGTGGGCACCCCCAGATTTAGTGTCTCCAGGAGATGCTAATCGAGGGGTTGGCTGTGCATCTAGGATAAGTAATAAGGGAGTTATTGTGAGTTTAGGTGCAGTGATAGGTTACATACATTTTTTCGCTCGTGGCTAATTCAGAGGCTGAGTGTTTAGCATTGGGTTTTTTTTTTTGGAGAAAAAAACAATTAAAAGATCAGTTAGCTGAGTTTCTTCCCGTTACATGGATATAAAACATTCATAGTTTATTAAATATTAAGATTCCTTAGACGTTGTTCCTGCAAATGGCGCGTTTATCCGCCCGGTACCGGGGGGGCGTGCGTAACAGGTTAATAAAGTTCTGATGAGAAAAACTGTTTTTTACATTTTCTTTATTAGAATTTTTATGATCAAACACAAATAAATACAGAACCTAAAGTTCTACGGGGAGAATACTGTTATTTTACAGCTTTCTTCTAACATTTTCCAATCAAACACGTTCAATAAAATCACAGCACAAATGTTCTGTAGGGAAACAATTACTCTGAAAAACTTAAAATATAAAGATATTTGTAGAATTATACAACCATTAATGAATACAGCATTTCATATTTAAACATCTACTTATAAACAGTATAAACAAAAAGTAAGTTTAATTTTTTAAGATTACTTTGAAACATTCCTCAACTGAAAATAACAGAAATTACAAAATGGCGACATATGTTCACATTTTCCATTTGAAGGAGCAGTGTGCAGGATTTAGTACGTCTAACAATGGTAGGTTCCAACCAATGGATAACTTGTTCACTCACCCCTCTATCCCAAGTTTGTAGGAGAATGTATATTGGCTGCAAAAAACTTGAGGCCCAATCATGTTTCCTCTGTCCATTCTGCGCTACTGTAGACGTGGCAGTGCAACCTCGAGGACAAAAAGACAACAATTAGTAAACCATATGATGAATGTTATTATCAGCAGCTGCCAATAGATCCCCCATCTTGTATGATGGACCTTTGAAGCAGGTTGGAAACTTAAACACACTATTGATTGTAAAAACAGTTCTTGGTAGCATCCCAAGGGAATTGATCGAATGCTAAACCCCTTCCAGAAAAAACAACTTTCTAAAACCTTAGAAACTACAACTAGGGCGCTGGCACGAATGCAATGCTTCAGCTTCCTACCACTTTAAAGCTGTGTGGATGTGGCTCTATGAAGAGTCGTTCATATTTTCTCATTCATTTAATAAGTTTAGAAGGGGGAACATAGTCTAACAGTTAGCTTTTGTTAATGTTACCTCGAGGCAAACTTGTGAGACTTGTTTTCTGAAATCCCTTTCTCTTAAAGTGAATACATTAAACAATGGAGCTTACCCTAAAACTAACCACTGGATTGCTTGTCTAACATGACCTAGTCCATAAATGAGGTAAGGGGTGGGAACAATCAAACGCACCCTCCCAGGCACTGCGTGTTAGCGAAGTACAACTGGGATTTCGAAGAGGAAGATATGCTTGGTCAATTCTTAATAAAAAAGCAAAAGTAACAAATTGAGCACTTGAGTTTTCATTAGCAGCGCCTAGCTACAGCTGCGGAGCTTCGGTCAATACCGCTAACAGTCTATTTCCTTCAAATGGTACATATCGCTGAATCTATATTTTCATCTTCAGTGATTCAATCTGCATAATGTCCCTGTACAATAAGATTCGAGCATTTTGTAATCCAGTGAGGAAATTCAAGACCAGTAAATATTGACTGATTAAACAACACTAAATAAAATGTTAGTGTTTTCTTCAAACTCAGACTCTCTGCTGCGGCTTGTACCTCAAAAGACAAAACAATTCTCTGATGATCTTTGTTGAACAAGGTCTGATTGTCCTGTACATGTACAATGTGGGGTATTTTTAAATACTTTACTAAACCACATTGAATATTATGTTATTTTAGCAGTGATTTGGACCAAGCATGTATGATGTAGTAATACAAAACTATTTTAGTTCACACACTGTGACATTAGCTAGTCATGTTAGCTTGTAATATATAGAGCAGAGCTAACTAGCAAGTTAGCCAAACGTTAGCAGTTAGCCGTTTATGCTATGCTAGCTGTTGGCTACTGAACATTAACAAACTGGATTCCGCTGTAAGAAAGCTGTGAAACTTTACAATAACTTGGCGACAACACTGTGACACCCCGCTGCATGTTTATGTGTAATTCTCCCGTGTTGGAGACGAGAGGGTGGCGCAGCAGCACTGCAATAAGCTGTAAGCTAACGTTAGCAGCCACCTGTTAAGCCCGGTTTCCCGGGCGCAACATCTTGCAAGAAACAGCATCTCAGGGCTTCTTAACATTTAACAACCTATTAATGATGCATACCCACTTAACGGGAAGAAACTCAGCAAACTGACGATATTAACAATTTTTACCTAAACGAAATTCAATTCTAACGCCAAGCTCTAAATCAGCACTTAGCGAAAACGGGCTAACGGGGCTAACGCTACTTTAGCACATAAAGGCGATCTTTTCTACTTCATATTATCTGCACAATCGACATATCATATGAAAGCTGAGATTCCACAGATTCCATATGTATAAGTTTATTCACTGTACGACCAAAACTCAGCTAACTAGAAGAAGAAACGTAACCTTAAATAAAAAATAAAACATTCACAAACTAAGGATTATCTAAATACATGTTTAACTCCATTACAGTCGCAGGACTCACCAGATCTCAAGTCTTCTGTTCTTTGTTGACGTCCCGATGCTCATATTCAACGTGTAGATGTAAAACGATCCCGATATTAATCCATAAACTCCTGCAGCAGAAATACAGACAGCTGTAGCTCCGCAGGAGAGCCGCTCAAACTGACGTGCATGTTTCAAATGTGAACGACAGGCGCGGACAGTTCTCATTGGCAGGTTTTCTTCGATTACGTTCATATTAACCAATCAGGAGTGTTGTGGACTCATTCCAATTCTGCCTGACTTGTCTGCCGTGTTATGGCTGAATTCTATTTCAAGTGCCGTAGCTCTGGCTGTCGGCCAGAATCCGAAAACCATACACATTATACTGCATGTAAGACTAAGGCTTATTACTGTATATTGACCAATGGGAAAAAAAAAACACATAAATAAAACAAGGATAACTGTGACTTATTGTTGAGTAAATAACAGTGTGTGTTTTAAACCTGGGTCCTCCCTGCAGAGATTTCTCCACTTTCTATGATTTTATTTTTTTAAATGATATTGTCAACTGTAGATGTTTACAATATAGTAAGTTAGGAATTTCATGAAAACATATTTATTTACTTTTGTTTCAACATTGGATATTTTGTGTTTGTGGTGGATTCAAACGAATATTGAGAAAATGATTTATGTAAAAAAAATGTACGTTTTTTGTATTTTACACTTTTTTTTACAGTTTTATGTTAACCTTAAAATTACAAAGAAATATCTTAAAGTCTTATAATAGTAATACACTTTTATATTACGAATTTTTATTTTACCTACATCTGCATGTATTTTCTGAAAGTGCAAAAATACTGTAAATATTATATAGTAAATTTACTTTAAAAAAAAAAAATGAAATAAATGTTATTTGTTGTTATTGTCAAAATACTTAAAATAATGTTTTGGGTTGTTAATTTATAGTTCATATCTGTAATTTTACAGGATTTTGCAAGTTTTATTTGAAATGCTTTTATTGATTTAGAAAATAATTGTTTTATTGATTTAAACTGACATGCATCCGCTAAGACTACGTAGCAACGGCAGGATCTGCTTCGATAGAGTTTTTTTATTACAGATTTGAAAACATCGTTGCTTGCTTTAAAAGTAGCACAATTCATGATGTCAAACCTCGGAAAGTATCTAGATACCCCTCCCCTAATGCCAAAGGAACTGTTAACTGAATATGTTTTGCCGTTTGATGGCTGGAACGTTGCGTAAAAAAGGACCGCAGCTCCGTGTTGAGGGTTTCTGCCCCGTTACTTATTCGCTGTTTTCTTGTCCCTCTTCTCTTTTTCTTTTCTTCGCTGGGGACTCATCAGCCATTAATCTGTGCTCTCCAAATATATTACAATTAATATTAAAATCCTCCATGTTGTTCTCAGACGGGAGACAATGGAAAACTAAAGACAAGCAAACAGTTTGAAAAGTATACAGTTCAATCGACCGGACTTCTTTCTGCAGATGTGAGCGTCCTTAACAACGGTCAATAAGTCCTTGACAGCGGTCTGTACTACTGGATTAACAACGTGTCACGTGTTCTGAATTGGCCAATCAGAATTGAGTATTCAACTAAGCCATGTAATAACAGTATGTAGTGTCTCTACTTTAAAGAGTCCTCTCCTGCTGATGTTCAGGTGTATATCAGTATGTATTTAAACCTGTACTTTTATTTCATGAGAAATCAAACTTGAACATTGTGGGGTTTATTTTACAGACTCTTATTTTAGTTTTAGATATATCTGCATCACGTCCTCTCACTGACTCTTTATCTGTCTGTCTTTTTTAGAAACAGATGAGAAGAAAGGAACCAAAACGTTTCAGCTGTGACCAATGTGGGAAAGATTTCACTACATCAAGTAATCTTCAGAGGCATTATCGTATTCACACTGGAGAGAAACTACACAGCTGTGACCAATGTGGGAAAGATTTCACTACATCAGGTAATCTTCAGGTCCATTATCGTATTCACACTGGAGAGAAACCACACAGCTGTGACCAATGTGGGAAAACATTTTCTCAAAAAGGCGGCCTTTCATCCCACCAGCGCATCCACACAGGAGAGAAACCACACAGCTGTGACCAATGTGGGAAAACATTTTCTCAAAAAAGCGGCCTTTCATCCCACCATCGCATCCACACAGGAGAGAAACTACACAGCTGTGACCAATGTGGGAAAACCTTTGCTCAGAAAAGCACCCTTTCAAATCATCAGCTCATCCACACAGGAGAGAAACCACACAGCTGTGACCAATGTGGGAAAACCTTTGCTCAGAAAAGCACCCTTTCAAATCATCAGCTCATCCACACAGGAGAGAAACCACACAGCTGTGACCAATGTGGGAAAACATTTTCTCAAAAAAGCGGCCTTTCATCCCACCATCGCATCCACACAGGAGAGAAACTACACAGCTGTGACCAATGTGGGAAAACCTTTGCTCAGAAAAGCACCCTTTCAAATCATCAGCTCATCCACACAGGAGAGAAACCACACAGCTGTGACCAATGTGGGAAAACCTTTGCTCAGAAAAGCACCCTTTCAAATCATCAGCTCATCCACACAGGAGAGAAACCACACAGCTGTGACCAATGTGGGAAAACATTTTCTCAAAAAAGCATTCTTTCATCCCACCAGCACATTCACACGGGAGAGAAACCACACAGCTGTGAAGAGTGTGGGAAAACATTTTCTGAAAAAGTTACCCTTGAATACCACCAACGCATTCACACAAGAGAGAAACCATACAACTGTGAAGAGTTTGGGAAAACGTTTGCTCAATCAAGTGATCTCTCAGTCCATCATCATATTCACACTGGAGAGAAACGACACAGCTGTGAAGAGTGTGGGAAAACATTTTCTGAAAAAGTTACCCTTGAATACCACCAACGCATTCACACAAGAGAGAAACCATACAACTGTGAAGAGTTTGGGAAAACGTTTGCTCAATCAAGTGATCTCTCAGTCCATCATCATATTCACACAGGAGAGAAACGACACAGCTGTGAAGAGTGTGGGAAAACATTTTCTCAAAAAGTTACCCTTGAATACCACCAACGCATTCACACAGTAGAGAAACCATACAACTGAATAGTGTGGGACAACTTTCTCTACATCAGGTCATCTTAAGATCCATCATCGTATTCACACAAGAAAAACCATACAGCTGTGAAGAGTGTGGGGAAACCTTTTCTCATGGTTGTAATCTTAAAGCCCACCAGCGCACTCACTCTGCCTCCATCTGATCCTTTTCTGAGTCAAGCTAGCATTCCTCCTGCTTTTCTCCAAATGTAAAGCTGACCAACAGTGACTTTACGTTCTAATAAACATGTTTTTTACGGACTACATTCAGACTTCCCCAAAACCCTGCTCTCCTCACACACTTAGCTCTATATGTGAGTGCTCTGGTTAATGAAAATGTTTTTTGATTTGGATAAAGCAGCCTTATACTGTTGCTGCGATGCTGAACGTAACAATGATCTGTCTACCAGCAGCCTGTGAATGAGACGTTTAGGGAACATCTGTAAATAGAAGCATCTCTTGATCTTTTCCGTACATTTCTTAATATAGTCTTTATGTATAATACTTCCTAATCAATTATCTGTTATGTGTGCTGATGCAATTTCAGTGAGCATCGAGTTCAGAATGTTTGTTGCCACACACCGTATTTGCTTCTGTGTGTGACGTTCCCTGAATAGTTTTTATTCTACGTTTATGTTCAATTGAAATGTTTGAGTTGCCTTTTTGGTACTTTTTTATTTATTACTTCAAGTGATGTTCAAAACACTAAGACACGTTTGGTATGAGAAGTGATAAAGTACATTTGTGACGTTCTTGTTTTGTTAGTGAAACTGATATAATATTATCTCATGTTCATTCTTTGACTTCATTGTGACCGCCGTTAGTTTTCTGTGTTCTCAGTAAATGTGATTCTTGCTGCTGTAATAATCTGAGCTGTAAACTTAAAACTTGTTTTCTAGTTTCTCATTAAACTTGTTGACACAAAGAGACTCTTTGACTCATTGGAAACTGTTTAATGATTTATAATTACTTACAATCACTTTGTATTAGGTTTTTATGAATGGTCTTTATTTGAACTGCTGCTAGTAAGAGTAAAAGAGGACAGAAGCCGCGTTCACACCGGAGTACTTTTCACCGTACTTTTCGCGTTTAGTTGCGTTAGTACCCCTTATGTCGCGTTCACACCAAAAAGAGTACTTCATCTCGGGAACTTTTACCCCCATCTTTAGAGCCCGCTGAGAGATCGTACTTTCCTGTGGGAAAAAAGTGCCCCAGTGCTGATTGGCTGGGCGAATTGCAAACCACGCCCCGTACAACTGTGAAATGTTGTGTAGAGCCGCCATTGTTTTTCCTCGCTACAAAAACCCAGCGCACCGACGGAGAGTAGTTTGTTTTTGAAAGCAGTTATGGCAAGCATCAAGAAATCATCGGAGCGGTGGAGTGATGTGAAGGTGTCGGAGCTTCTGGAGATCTACGCCGAGGACGCGACCCAGGGAATGCTACTGAAGCCAGTTCAGTAGCTTTCACTCGACCTGGGGATCGTGCACAGCGCCACGGCATACCGGCTAAAAATAAAGAAACTCAGGCAGGACTACAAACAAATTAAAGACTATTATAACAAGAGTGGTAACGACCGGAAGACCAGTAAATGGTACGAGCGCTTGGATGCTCTGCTAGGCCACAGACCTTTTCTCCCGGACAGCATCGACCGATGGTGTGGGAGGCCGCTCAAACGGCGGATTCAGCGGCCAACGATGACGAAAGCTTTATTTGTCATTTATTTATCATCAATGTTGCAACCTTGTGGAGGAATGGCAGCGGCACATACACACATATGATCATTTATATCATTTTAAATATTATTTGACCTAAAACTAAATGTTTTTATGATTGTCCTCTGAGGAGGACATGGGGATTTGCAAACTTTTCATTCCCCCCCCATTTTACACAACACAAAATGGAGTCCACTATGGGCCGAAACTAACATGTATGTTTCCATAGTGTTTATGGCAGACGGATGCAGTGGGTCTCAGGAAGATATATAAGAAAGGTGGGTTTGCTGCTGAGCCTATTTACTGTGCATACAACACACCTGGCACAGTTTATTGTTATTATATTGCCACACTGTACACTATTGTAATGTTGCCTGTCTTGACTGGAAAATAAAAGAGAAACAAAAGCACTGTACAAAAGATCAGCTTTATTGTCAAAATGTTTACAATTTACACGCTGTTCAGATGCCTCATAAGAGCTGTTCAGATGCCTCATAAGGGCTGTTCAGATGCCTCATAAGGGCTGTTCAGATGCCTCATAAGGGCTGTTCAGATGCCTCATAAGGGCTGTTCAGATGCCTCATGAGAGCTGTTCAGATGCCTCATAAGGACTGTTCAGATGCCTCATGAGGGCTGTTCAGATGCCTCATAAGGGCTGTTCAGATGCCTCATGAGGGCTGTTCAGATGCCTCATAAGGACTGTTCAGATGCCTCATGAGGGCTGTTCAGATGCCTCATGAGAGCTGTTCAGATGCCTCATGAGGGCTGTTCAGATGCCTCATGAGGGCTGTTCAGATGCCTCATAAGAGCTGTTCAGATGCCTCATAAGGGCTGTTCAGATGCCTCATAAGGGCTGTTCAGATGCCTCATGAGGGCTGTTCAGATGACTCATAAGGGCTGTTCAGATGCCTCATAAGGGCTGTTCAGATGCCTCATAAGAGCTGTTCAGATGCCTCATGAGGGCTGTTCAGATGCCTCATAAGGGCTGTTCAGATGCCTCATAAGGGCTGTTCAGATGCCTCATGAGGGCTGTTCAGATGACTCATAAGGGCTGTTCAGATGCCTCATAAGGGCTGTTCAGATGCCTCATAAGGGCTGTTCAGATGCCTCATAAGGGCTGTGGCGTGTCTTGCCCCCCAGCCTCTGCAATGGCTGGCCCATCAAGCTGGGTCTCCGGTAAGGCAGTCCATTCGTCCCTGTACTCATTACTTTCACAAAGGTTATGTAATATGCAACATGCTGCCACCTGGATTTTGATCTTGTAGTCGTTTCTTTTCATCAAGCACCGCCACCTGCCCTTCAGTCTGCCAAAAGCGTTCTCCACCACCACTCGTGCTCGGCTTGTTATTGTACGCAAGTTGCTCAGGCTGCATGAACTCAGTTACAAAGCTGTATAACATGAGCACAAACAGCACAACTTCAGTCGACTCCATCTCCATCATGTCTGACCCTCAGATCACACGTCTGCCCCTCCCCGTGTTGTCGCTATGAGTGCAGTTGCAATTTTAGTGAGCATCCAGTTCAGAAAGGTTCTTACTATTTTTTTGTTGCCCAACATTCAATGAGGCAACATGACTACAGAAGGCCTGTCACTCATGACTCCAAGCCCCTCTCACCGAAGCCCCGCAAACAGCTCCGTGTGTACGTCCGATCATTTCCTGATAACGATGACGCCAGAGCCCTGCCTCTCCCCACCTCTGCTGCTCACCCCCGCGTCACCGCTGATGTGTTTCGCCAACAACAACAACATTGGCGGATCACAGGGTTGCTTTCGTGCTCCAGACGCTACTGACCATGCTACAGATGCAGTGGCGGCTCCAGAGTATTTGTGTTGGGTAATCTCTGGTAGGGCTAACCCATACAGTGGTGGGGCTCAAGTCAGTATTTGCAATGTAATTACATACACGCTCCCCCCGACAGTGAAACGCCACGCGTGAGGTTTAGATTATTTCCCTGTCTCAATCCAAATTGAACTGTATGAAATAAAAAGGCACATTTGTCTTGTAGTAAATAAAAAGGGCGACCTGGATATTTTTTAAAATACTAACATAAAATACACATTCTGGTACTCTCTTGAGAAGATAAATAAATAAATCTATTACTACACATTTAAAAAAATGAATGGCATTTTAGTTTTGTGTGACTTTGTTCTGAAAGCTGAACCTGCTGCTCCTCACAGAGAGAAGAGGGAAGAGGCTGAATTACTTTACATTGTGGATAAGGGTGGATAGCCCCCATTGTTCTGTGTGTCCAAATGAAAGACAGCCCACACACCTATCAATCATCAAACCGTGGGGTCTTATTTCATTACGTGTTGATTTCTATCAACACGTAATGTTGTATCGATGTAGCCAGATGTACTACAGCAAAAGTATTCTCCGTCGGGACTTCCTGTGTGATTCTGATTGGCCAGAAGACATTAGCAAAGATGTTTTATTGACAACGTGACAAAAGTTTTCAAAACCGTTTCTAGTCTTCGGTATTTCCAGACAAGTGGCTACTGACTAAATCTCACTAACTGCTGTCTGTGCAATTTACTCGCCACTGTACAGATGTTAGTGCAAAATCTACAGCTCCTCGACCACAACCATCAGCAACAAGTGGACATGGAGAACTACATGAACTACATGTTGCTCAATCCACCGCGGAGAATAACCAGAAGGGCAACCAGGCAACCATGGCAACCATGCTCGGGAGGTCTTATTCGCTGCTTTTGGTGTATTTTGTGGCGGAAGTACAGCGCCACTTACAGGCCCGGCATATGTACTACAGCGTTTCCAGCGGGTCGAGCGGTCCCGTGTGGACGGAACACTTTTTTGATATCGACTAAGGTTCGTTTTCGTTTTTGTCTCCGTTTCGTCTCCGTGTAAACGGAGCCTTAGGGAACATCTGTAAATAGAAGCATCTGTTGATGGTCTACATACATTTCTTAATATATAATATACTGGCTCACTTTATGCTGCGTTTCCATTACAGTTTAGTAGCTGGGGTAGTAACTATAGTAACGCAGTGTAGGCGGAGCCGTGACGTCATCTTCAATGCGAACTCCAGAAACACAACACAGCCGTTAGCTGTTAGCACTCAGAGCTCACAGCTCCTCATATCTGTTCAGAAACTAGACAAAAGTTAAACAAGTACAAACCACAGACTGTCTGTGTCATGGTGAATACAGTCGCTGCTTTATTTATGTCTGTATAGGCCGTTGTTGTGAGTGTGGACGGTCGGAGCATATACTGCGTTAGCTTAGCCAATCTCCATTTAGAAAACACGCATTTTAAAAGGTGTTTCGCCTGCCGTCTGTCTGCAGACTTGACAAAGCATTAATTCATGGTTTTTACTAACCGGTATCAGTATGTTGTTACTTCATCATTTTGAAACGTGTATTACAATTAAATCACGGTCAGATATGTTCATCTTGTTGTAGTTGTAGCCCCCTTGCCAGCGATTCTCTCTCTAGTTTAGCATACTCAGCCCGACTCAGCCCTGTTTGTTGGCCCCGATAGAACCACAAATTTATGGGGCCAGAAAAACTGTGAAATAGTACCCGCTAGCCGAGTGGAAACACAACCAAAAACTGGCCGTGCACGGCACGGCACGCTTAAAGCGAGCTCCGCGCTGCAGTGGAAATGCGCCATTAAATGTTTTAAATATGAAAGTCCATCCACTTCCATTGAATTGCGGTGAAGGAGGGTCGTTAGATACATATTTACATCTTGTGCTGAATCGTTTTTGATAGTTCCTGTTCCCAGTAAGCAGTCTGTTCTGGTCTTAAAGATTAATCAACCTGACGCAACGTAAATGAGCTGGAGGACTTTAAGGGAACTACACAGAGACATTTGTTTCCCACATGTTTCACAACAGTATGGTTCCTCTCCAGTGTGATTGGCTGGTGGATTTTGGGGTGACTTCCCACCTTCTCAGACAACAGCTACAAGCCTGAAGCCCCCCCCCCCCCCCCCCTCCCCCCCATAAACGACCAATGCGTTGCAAATGAGCAGAACCGGTTCTACTGTCGCTCTGAAGACCAATGATGGGTCCCAACAACTTCCCCCTTTACACCTTCCACCAGCTCCAGTCTCCCCCCCCCCCCATCAGTAGAAAAGAGATTCATTCTTCTTCTGCTCCTTAAAAACAACCTTGGTTAATTACCTGTGCATATATAAATATAATGATGTGCTAAGTTAGTGTTACTGATAATCATTGGGGAGCTAGCCAGGAAGAGTAGCTTGAATTAAATAAATATAAATCATTTTACATTTTGGGAACATGTTTTAATATGTGCTTTCATATTTGTTTATGAAATCTAAAAGTTCAAATATATTATTATTTGCAAATAATTTAAGTTAAAGTGGACCAATCATGCTATATTTAAATGATATATTGTAGGGCCATACCTATATAAGGTATATTTATACGTTTCTGTTTTCAAAATACCAAACAGATCATGATTTTAGCCATGCCTCATTTCGCTCTATGTGCTGTTTGCTGTCTATGGGTCTGATTCTGCTGACCACGCCCCCCTGCAGGAGAGGGGAGACGTGCTCTGATCAGCTGCTGGGCTGTCAGAAGAGGGGGAGAAAAAGAGATCTCCGTCCTCCGTGTTTTATTATATAGAGTCGTTATTCATTTGTTTTAAAGCTCAATAAATAACAAAGAAGACCTTACAGGCCTGGCATATGTACTACAGCGTCTCCAGCGCTTTCGAACGGCAATGGCCGTGGCTGTCTCCTCCTGATTGGTGGAGTTGGCCCAATAGCCGTAGCGCCACCGTCCTGACGTCAGGACAGTGTTCAAATCTGGATCAGTTTTTATCAGATCCGTTGCAGCCCCTTTTTTAGAGATTTGGGTATGGAGGAAAATAGAGAGGGTTGTGTTTTCTGACACTTGGTGAGTTCCCTGGAACACCGGGGACACATATTCATGTAGAAAAGACGTACACAAGTGCATTTTGCATGATAGGTCCCCTTTAAGTTAAATTACTTTAAATCTCTAAAAATCGACTTTACTCAACTATGTCTTTTTTTCGGCAACTTTTTAGAGTCATTGATTATTTAAACTCCAGAGTTTTGGGGGAACTATTATTGGTAGTATTTTTTTATTATTTTACAATTGCTTCTTGACCAAACTGCCCCTTTTTGCTAATTTTGGGCTTTCCTCGTCAGATCTCACTCTTCACTACTTTCCCATGTTTGTGTGTGTGTGTGTGGGGGGGGGGGGGCTACCCTTCTTCTTCTCTGAAGTCAACAACCCCCACTTGTCTTTCAGGTTTTAATGAAGGATAGTTGTGATCAGTGTGTGAACCAAATGACTAAAAGCATATTCAGAGACACAGAGCAAGTTTCCTTTTTTATTGTGAAATTAAACAAAACATGTCAGATACTTTTTTCTATTCGTGAGAAAACTTGCAAAGGTTCAAAAAGTATATACATTTGTAAAAAAAGAAAGAAGATATTTCAGTAAAAAATACACAAAGGTGGTAAATATAGGGTTGAAAGAACAAAACAAAAAGAAAAGCGTACACAATGGAATATGTTTAAAAAAAGTAACTTAAAGGTGGGGTAGGTAATTTTGGAGAAACCAGCTTGAGATCGCTAGAATTTGAAAATACACAGCCGGAAAAAATCTGCCACTTCTTTACAGAGCCCCTCCTCCAACACACACGAACGCGCACATGACCAATGAGGGCACGAGATAAGTTTGTGCACAGATGGAAGGCTGACAGGCAGGTAGGCCATCCAGTTATTTTAGCCGGGCCGGCTCAGATGATTGGTCGTGCTTTTTACAGTACCACGGCTTCTACAGATGATATTATTTTATGGATTGTTTGTCAAAGCACTTCAGATATTCATTGCTATCTGGATGTTAAGAGCATTCCATGGAATATAACAACAAGTGTATCTCGAGCCGGTTTCTCAAACTTACCTATCCCACCAACAAACTTCCCCAGTTCATTACTGACATGAAGACTAATGTTTTTACTATTACAACTTTTCTGAAGTTTGACATTTAATTAATCAAACAAGGCTTAATTTGAGCTAACTTGCAAACATGTCCAGCACAGAAAAGAAAAGAAAAGCACATTTGCTGAAGCCAGAGTTCAGTTTGTTGACACATTAGAGAGGAACAACTGTGGAGAGAAGCTCAGAAAATAACAACTCAGCTCTCAGGTTAGCTTGGCTCTGAAACATATTCAACATGATGGAGTGTGAACGCTCTGGTGGACTTTAAGGGAACTACCATGAGGACATTTGTTCTCACTCGTCACATGTATACTGTTTCTATTACATGACATTACATGTCACTTGTTAGACGCTTTTATCCAAAGCGACTTACTTACTCAATACTGTGGACAACCCCCACAGGAGCAATTTCGGGTGAAGTGTCTCAGGGACACAACGACATGCTGACTGCAGTGGGGTTTGAACCTGTTTGAACCCTGATCCGAACACCAACGCTCAACCCACTGCACCACACGCCTCCCCATTCTATCCAGTGTGAGTGCGTTCATGTTTCTTAAGGTTACCGGATGTTCTGAAATATTTCCCACATTGGTCACATCAGTAGTGTTTCTCTCCAGTGTGAGTGAGACGGTGAGCTCTAAGCCTACTACTCTGAGAAAACATTTTCCCACACAGGTCACAGCTATACGGTTTCTCTCCAGTGTGAACTCTCTGGTGAACTTTTAATTCTCCAGAGGTTTTCAAGGATTTGTCACACAGGTCACAGCTGTATGCTTTATTTCTAGTGTGGATGCGTTGGTGGACTCTAAGTGTATCACTCCGAGGAAATGTTTTCCCACACAGGTCACAGCTGTACGGTTTCTCTCCAGTGTGAACTCTCTGGTGAACTTTTAATTCTCCAGAGGTTTTCATGGATTTCCCACACAGGTCACACCAGTATGGTTTCTCTCCAGTGTGAGTGCGACGGTGATATATTAGGTTATTTAGCACAGAAAAAAGCTTCTCACATTGGTCACAGCTGTAGGGTTTCTCTCCGGTGTGAGAGCGCTCATGTTCCTTAAGGTTACTTGATGATCTGAACAATTTCCCACACGTTTCACACGAGTAGGGTTTCTCTCCAGTGTGAGTGCGCTGGTGGACTTTTAGATCACATTTAAGAGCAAATGTTTTGCCACACAGGTCACAGCTGTATGGTTTCTCTCCAGTATGGATGCGTTGGTGGACTTTAAGCGCACCACTCTGAGAAAACGTTGTACCACACAGGTCACAGCTGTAAGGTTTCTCTCCAGTATGAACTCTCTGATGACGCTTTAAGTCTCCAGATCCTTTGAAGGATTTGTCACACAGGTCACAGCTGTACGGTTTGAGTCCCTCTGTTCCTCTCTGGTTCTAAAGCAACAGACATACAGAGAGAGAGACATTCATTAAGTACATTTTTTGACAATCTTTTGCAACATGTCTTATTGAACAAAAACAAAAGTCATTGAACTATCATTTTCAACTAATCGTTCTCAACCAATGTTATTAAATAACTGTTAAAGAATCACTCAAATGCAGCAGTAAAGGTAAACTTTCTGTCATTATTTCAGTGATTATTTTCTAATTGCAGGAAAACTAATACTACATTTCAGAGTTTAATAAAAAGCTGCAGCCCTAATTTGTAAATCAGCTGTGCTCTGTGTACTTTAATGTGAAAGAGCAATACAATTCAACATTCAATTCCAGATGTTTCGAGGTCATTTTGGCCTCTTCTGAAGGTCAGGATTAAACTGTAGTTCATCCATTGCAACATGCATCACTGCTTTAAAGATCATCTATGTCATCCCTTACAAATGTCTTAAAGAGCAAACAACTAGAGCAGAAAGAAACGCTAACAGGCTGCTTTCAAAAGGCTTTATCTTCTTATGCACAGTATCTACAGTGTAGTTCAAAGGGAAACCATGAAAAGAAAGGTGTAAGGGCTACCCTTCTTCTTCTTCTTCAACCCCCCCTTGTCTTTCAGGGTTTAATGAAGGATAGTTTAACTGTGAAGAAGCTGTGATCAGTGTGTGAACCAAATGACTAAAAGCATATTCAGAGACACAGAACAAGCTTTTGGACAAGTTTCCTTTATTATTAGGAAACAAAACAAAACATGTCAGATAATTTTTTCTACTCGTGGGAAATCTTGCAAAGGTTCAATTGAAAATAAAACAATAAAACAAAATAAAGATTATAGACATTTGTGAAAAAAAAGATATTTCAGTGAAAAATACACAAAAGTGGTAAATATAATGTTGAAAGAGCAAACAAAGAGTATGTATTTAGCACAAAAAAGCCTAGAAGCGTACAAAATGGTTTATGTAACAGTTGAATGTTTTAAAAAAGTAACTTAACCTGTTAAGCACCAAGCCTGTTTTTCAGGTCTCAGGCTCGAAAATGACATTCCCAGAACAAATGACCATATCTTCCCTTCTAAAAGGGTTAAATTAATAATCTTTATTCTCAAAGTAATGATAAACCTGTGAGTTGGATGTAGAAAAGTCAGAATCAATATAGATGTTTTTTATTTTAAAGAAAATTCAGATTGAACATAGTAAAAAACTGTAAATTATATTGTCCGTCCAACAATTATTTTTTACAGATAGTGAAAACCACCCTTGGATGATGGGTTAGTAGACTAAAAGCTTTAGGAATCCAAAGTACAACATATAATAAGTACCCTGTATCAAGATTGATGCAAAACAAGTGACATTTGACCTTTTTAGAGAGATTTAGCAAAAACCACTCCACCTCTGAGGTGATTTGGGTGAACATGTTTTTTTTTCCATATCTCTGGAACCCATTGGTCGATTTTGATGGTTGACACCTCTTTCTGACCGTTAGAGCCAATAGAATCGAAGGGGGAGTCCCCCACACACACTCATTGTGAAAACAAAAGGTGAGGGCTTCGCGCATGCAGGGTCGCATCAGAGTGAAGCGATCTCTCGCTCTGCCGTCTGGAAACTAAAAAGCAGTTTTATTGCTTATGGATTATCAGAAATCATTTCAAAGAGGACACAGACACATAGGATTAACCTATGGATTAACTGCAGCATCGTTTTTTATCGTTTTAATGCCATTGAAGACCAGTTTTGACCAAGGTAAGCCATGTTAGCGTTTCTAGCTACCTAGCTCCACATGTTCTGATGTACACTTTCGTTTATAGCGTCGCAAATGTTTATCACTGAGTGTTGAGGTGGGCACCCCCAGATTCTGTGTCTCCAGACGATGCTAATCGAGGGGTTGGCTGTGCATCTAGGATAAGTAATAAGGGAGTTATGAGTGAGTTTAGGTGCAGTGATAGGTTAGCATTTTTTCGCTCGTGGCTAATTCAGAGGCTGAGTTAGCATTGTGTTTTTTTTTTGGAATTAAAAAAAAAAAATATCAGTTAGCTGAGTTTCTTCCCGTTACATGGATATAAAACATTCATAGTTTATTAAATATTAAGATTCCTTAGACGTTGTTTCCTGCAAATGACGCGTTTATCTGCCCGGTACCGGGGGGGCGGTGCGTAAGAGGTTAAAGATATCACCAATAAACTTCCCCAGTTCATTACTGACATGAAGACAAATGTTTCTACTATTACAACTTTTCTGAGGTTTGACGTTTAATGAATCAAACAAGGCTTAATCTGAGCTAACTTGCAAACATGTCCAGCACAGAAAAAGTAAAACATTTGCTGAAACCAGAGTTCAGTTTGTTGACACATTAGAGAGGAAACTATGGAGAGAAGCTCAGAAAATAACAACTCAGCTCTCAGGTTAGCTTGGCTCTGAAACATATTCAACATGATGGAGTGTGAACGCTCTGGTGGACTTTAAGGGAACTACCATGAGGACATTTGTTCTCATTCATCAAATGTATACTGTTTCTATCCAGTGTGAGTGCGCTCATGTTTCTTAAGGTTACTGGATGTTGTGAACAATTTCCCACACATTTCACACCAGTATGGTTTCTCTCCAGTGTGAGTGAGACGATGAGATTTTAGGCTACTTAGCACAGAAAAAAGCTTCTCACATTGTTCACAGCTGTAGGGTTTCTCTCCAGTGTGCGTGCGTTGGTGGGATTTAAGGGAATCCCTCCGAGAAAACGTTGTACCACACAGGTCACATCTGTACGGTTTCTCTCCAGTATGAACTCTCTGATGAATCTTTAAGTGTCCAGATCCTTTGAAGGATTTGTCACACAGGTCACAGCTGTACGGGTTCTCTCCAGTATGGATGCGTTGGTGGGATTTAAGGGAACCACTCTGAGAAAACGTTTTCCCACACAGGTCACAGCTGTGCGGTTTCTCTCCAGTATGAACTCTCTGATGACGCTTTAAGGTTCCAGATCCTTTGAAGGATTTGTCACACAGGTCACAGCTGTAGGGTTTCTCTCCAGTGTGAGTGCGTACATGTTCCTGAAGGACACTCAATGATCGGAACAATTTCCCACATGTTTCACATGAGTAGGGTTTCTCTCCAGTGTGGATGCGCTGGTGGGCTTTAAGAATACTTGCAACAGCAAACGTTTTCCAACACAGGTCACAGCTGAACGGTTTCTCTCCAGTATGGATGCATTGGTGTTCTTTAAGAGTTCTTTTAACAGCAAACGTTTTCCCACACAGGTCACAGCTGAACGGTTTCTCTCCAGTATGGATGCGTTGATGGACTTTTAAGTGAGTACCTGTAGGAAACCTATTCCCACACAGCTCACAGCTGAACGGTTTCTCTCCAGTATGAACTCTCTGATGAACCTTTAAGTTCCCAGAGGACTTGAAGGATTTGTCACACAGGTCGCAGCTGTACGGGTTCTCTCCAGTATGGATGCGTTGGTGGGATGTAAGGGAATCACTCCGAGAAAACGTTGTACCACACAGGTCACACCTGTACGGTTTCTCTCCAGTATGAACTCTCTGATGAATCTTTAAGTCTTGAGCTCCTTTGAAGGATTTGTCACACAGGTCACAGCTGTAGGGTTTCTCTCCAGTATGGATGCGTTGGTGGGATTTAAGGGAACCACTCCGAGAAAACGTTGTACCACACAGGTCACATCTGTACGGTTTCTCTCCAGTATGAACTCTCTGATGACGCTTTACGTCTCCAGATCCTTTGAAGGATTTGTCACACAGGTCACAGCTGTGAAGTTTGAGTCCCTCTGTTCCTCTCTGGTTCTAAAGCAACAGACATACAGAGAGAGAGACATTCATTAAGTACATTTTTTGACAATTTTTTGCAACATGTCTTATTGAACAAAAACAAAAGTCATTGAACTATCATTTTCAACTAATCGTTCTCAACCAATGTTATTAAATAACTGTTAAAGAATCACTCAAATGCAGCAGTAAAGGTAAACTTTCTGTCATTATTTTCTAATTGCAGGAAAACTAATACGACATTTCAGAGTTTAACCTGTTACGCACGGCCCCCCCGGTACCGGGCGGATAAACGCGTAATTTGCAGGAAACAACGTCTAAGGAATCTTAATATTTAATAAACTATGAATGTTTTATATCCATGTAACGGGAAGAAACTCATCTAACTGATCTTTTTTTTTAAAAAATCCAAAAAAAAACCAATGCTAACACTCAGCCTCTGAATTAGCCACGAGCGAAAAAATGTAACCTAAAACGGCAATTAAACTCACAATAACTCCCTTATTACTTATCCTAGATGCACAGCCAAACCCTCGTTTTGCATCTCCTGGAGACACAGAATCTGGGGGTGCCCACCTCAACACTCAGTGATAAACATTTGCGACGCTATAAACGAAAGCGTACATCAAAACATGTGGAGCTAAGTAGCTACAAACGCTAACATGGCTTACCTTGGTCAAAACTGGTCTTCAATGGCATTCAAACGATAAAAACGATGCTGCAGTTAATCCATAGGTTAATCCTATGTGTCTGTGTCCTCTTTGAAATTATTTCTGATAATCCATAAGCAATAAAACTGCTTTTTAGTTTCCAAATGCCAGAGCTAGAGATCGGTCCACTCTGCTGCACATTTACATGCGCGCAGCCCCCACCTTTTCTCTTCGCAACGTGTGTGTGTGGGAGCCTCCCCCTTCGATTCTATTGGCTCTAACGGTCAGAAATAGGTGTCAACCATCAAAATCGACCAAGGGGGGCCAGAGATATGGAAAAAAAAACATTTTCACCCAAATCACCTCAGAGGTGGGGTGGTTTTGGCTAAACCTCTCTAAAAAGGTCAAATGTCACTTGTTTTGCATCAATCTTGATACAGGGTACTTATATGTTGTACTTTGGATTCCTAAAGCGTTTAGTCTACTAACCCATCATCCAAGGGTAGTTTTCACTATAAGTAAAAAAGAATTTTTGGACGGACACTATAATTTACAGTTTTTTACTATGTAAAATCTGAATTTTCTTTAAAATAAAAAACATCTATATTGATTCTGACACTTCTACATCCAACTCACAGATGTAACCTGGCTTTGATAAAAGAAATTATTCATATAACCCTTTTAGAAGTTAAGTTGTAGTCATTTGTTTTGGGCATGTCATTTTCGAGCCTGAAACATGAAAAACAGGCGAGGTGCTTAACAGGTTAATAAAAAGCTGCAGCCCTAATTTGTAAATCAGCTGTGCTCTGTGTACTTTAAAGGTAATTTTGGAGAAACCAGCTCGAGTGCGCTAGAATTTGAAAATACACAGCGGGAAAAAATCTGCCACTTCCTTAGAGAGCCCCTCCTCCAACACACACGAACGCGCACATGACCAATGAGGGCACGAGATAAGTTTGTGCACAGATGGAAGGCTGACAGGCAGGTAGGCCATCCAGTTATTTTAGCCGGGCCGGCTCAGATGATTGGTCAGTACAGTACTACGGCTTCCACAGATGATATTTATTTATGGATTTGTTGTTAAAGCACTTCAGATATTCATTGCTATCGGGATGTTAAGAGCATTCCATGGAATATAACAACAAGTGTATCTCGAGCCGGTTTCTCAAACTTACCTACCCCACCTTTAATGTGAAAGAGCAATACAATTCAACATTCAATTCCAGCCATTTCGAGGTCATTTTGGCCTCTTCTGAAGGTCAGGATTAAACTGTGGTTCATCCATTGCAACATGCATCACTGCTTCAAATATCATCTATGTTAGCCCTTACAAATGTCTTAAAGAGCACAAAGCTCCCTTACCCAAGCTACTCCTTGCCCGTAGCCCCCCAACAGCCAACTATGAGTTTGAGGTACGCATCACATGTGGAGGGCCCCTCATTCCCTTACTTCACCCATAACAACCCTCACAAATGTGTAATGTTGAAGATGGCTTTCACTAACCTGCTACCTAGGGAGGAACCCGAACTGTATAAATACCACATCCTGCTTGATCATCTTCGCCTGCCCTCTGCCCGTCATACTGCACTTTCCTATTCCCACGACCCACAACCTTTCACCAAGGCCCTGGCAGCCTTGGAACGGCAGTATGGTCAACCACACCAACTCGCTCTTACGGAGATACAGACCTTATTAACCAGTTAAGCCCCAAGCTTGTTTTTCAGGCCTCAGACTCGAAAATGACATTCCCAGAACAAATGACCATATCTTCACTTTCTAAAAAGAGGTGAATTAATCATCTTTTTCCTCAAAGTAATGATAAACCTGTGCGTTGGATGTAGAAAAGTCAGAATCAATATATCATTTATTTTAAAGTAGGGCTGTCAAGTTAACGCGTTAATAACGCGTTAACGCAAAAAAAAATTAACGCCACTAATTATTTTAACGCGATTAACGCATGTGTATTTTTTGTCCTCGGCCGCCGTAGTTTCAGAGCGCATCGAGTGTAAAATACCATCTACAAGCTGATGCTGACAGCCCCGCTCCTGCTGCCCGCTTGTGGCAGACCACACTTCCACGCTCACCGGCAGGCCCGGACTGGCCATCGGGAGGACCGGGAGGGAGTGTGTATGTGTGGCACGACTCGCGCGAGCGAGGCACACCTTACCTTGTTGTTGTTAGCATCTGGTGCTAGCTAGCGCTAACGGATATAAGGAGCTGTTTCAATGACATTTCGCCGACAATTGCGCCGAGCACTTGACTTTATGCAGGTAGCCAGACAGTGGGACATTGTACGAAAAGTCAGCACACTCAGCACGGATAGTGCGCGCAACATGATTGCAGCGTCCAGGCAGCTCCCATTCGAGCATATATGCCTTGAGCTGCACATAGCTCCAACACACACACACACACACACACACACACACACACACACACACACACACACACACACACACACACACACACACACACACACACACACACACACACACACACACACACACACACACACACACACACACACACACACACACACACACACACACACACACACACACACACACCACACACACACACACACACACACACACACACACACACACACACACACACACACCCACACACACACACCACACACACACACACACACACACACACACACACACACACACACACACACACACACACACACACACACACACACACACACACACACACACACACACACACACACACACACACACACACACACAGTATTATTGTATGAGAGAGGTTCCAGGTTGTTGTGTTTAATATTCATGAGAATATTTGTCATTGTTCAAATGATAATAAACAAACATATAAAGCATATTTGTCCACTCATATGTTGATAAGAGTATTAAAAACTTGAAAAATATCCCTCTAAGGTACATTTAGAACAGATAAAAAATGTGCGATTAATTTGCGATTAATCGCGATTAACTATTTTAATCGACTGACAGCCCTATTTTAAAGTAAATTCAGATTGAACATAGTAAAACAATTTAAATGATAGTGTCCGTCCAAAAAAAACAACATTACTTACAGTGAAAACAACCCTTGAATGATGGGATAGTCGACTAAAAGCTTTAGTAATCCAAACTATAACATATAATAAGTACCCTGTATGAAGATTGAGGCAAATAAAAGTGACATTTGACCTTTTTAGAGAGATTTAGCAAAAAACAACACTTCTGGGTCATTTGGGTGGATTTTCCATATCTCTGGCCCCCCTCATTCGATTTTGATGATTGACACCTCTTTTTAACCGTTAGAGCCAATAGAATTGAAGGGGGGGTTCCTAAAATCCATCTAAACATTACACATTGGTGAATGAGTGATGCGTAGCCAGAATGCCCAAATACACTCTGGTAGCTATCATAGCAGCTATATATGAAAACTCCGTTATTGACATAAAAATGGAAAGATGGATGATCAGTAATCATTTCAAAGTGACACAGACACATTGGATTAACCTTCAGCAGCGTTTTCATCGTTTTAATGCCATTGAACACGACTTTTGATCAGACAACAACAAGAATATCTCTGTGTTTGCTCCGTAAAGCTACGTGGTGAGATGTCTGGGTTTGCTTCCCCTGCCGCGAGTTTTGATCAGTGATGATACTTATATTTCTGGAATCTGTGGAATCTCAGCTTGCCATCTGATATCTTGTTTGTGCAGATCCGATAAGTAATAAGGATATTTGACCGTTAGTTCTGTGTTAAGTGCGTTAGCATTTTTTCACTCAGGGCTAATTCAGAGCCTGTGTTATCGTTTAGCTAAAAATGGTTAATATTGTCTGATAGCTCAGTTTCTTCCCGTTAAGTGGGTATGACACATTCATAGTTTGTTAAATGTTAAGAAGCCCTCAGATGCTGTTTCTTGCAAGATGTTGCGTTTTGCCCCGGTACCGGGGGCATGGGGCTTAACTGGTTAAGCCCCATGCCCCTAAGCCTACCTAAAGTAACTTGTGGGGATGCTGAGGGGTTTCAGAACTTTGCAGTGAGAGTAAGATCGTTAGTTGGGATGTCACAATCCCTTAGGTCAGGAGAAGGGGATTCAGAACTAGCCTGCGCTTTCCATGTACAACGCTTACTGAGTAAGCTTCCAGTGGAGCTAGTTGCCGATTTTGTAAGAGAAGCTCGGTCAGCCTCCACTAATGCTCACTACAACCTTGTGGACTTCGCTGCATGGCTCGAAGGAGAGGCAGAATGCCAAACAGTAGTAGCTCAAGCCAACAGCCTTCAGATAGCCTTTCCTCAGAGCCAGAGAAAGGAGATGAGCCAAAGACCCAAGTTTCCATCAGCTACCATCCTCCATGGGGCCGATCAAAGGTCCCCACACGGATATGGCAGGCAAAACATTCAGATGGTCGCAGCGTGAGTAAGCGCATCTCAAGCTCGTCGGTTTGTCACTGTTAAATTAGCTCTTTAAAGCTTATATGTCATTGATCCACATGATCTGAACCCATTAACATTTGAATAACTCAATAGTAAAGCGGCTCATTACGGTCTCTGGATTAGTGTATATTTTGCATTTGCAACTATGGAGGGAAACATGTCTCTGCAAACTTTGTGGGACGCGATTCAGCAGATCAGGACCGACATGCTGACTCACATTGACTCAAAAATGGATCCCATTAAAAGTAGCTTGAGCAGGATACACAGTCTAGTTTGGGAGACCAGGTCAATTTGTTAGAACAGCATGTCGGGGCTAATGAGGACAATGTACAGGAGTGTGTCGCTCGAGTCAAGCAGCTTGAGAAAGACAACTCCTTCCTAATGTCTAAAGTTGATGATTTGGAGAACCGGAGCCGATGTTGTAACTAATCCTAATCCTTCATCTTGCCAGGGAGACAAAGTCTCTGGAGTACAACGGGAAACACATCAGCATATATCCCGATTTCAGTCCCGAGCTGACCAGAAGATGCCGGAGCTTCGATCCAGTCAAACGCAAGCTCCGTGAACTCAACATGAAGTACTTTCTCCTCTACCCGTGCACCCTCTGCGTTGTTGTTGATGGCACACAACAACGCTTCTCTACCCACAAAGACGCAGAGGCAATATTCATGTCTACCTCAAACTCTCCTGGGTGACGAACATCCCCAGAGATCAGGCTGCTGCTAATGGTAGCATGTTGATCCACTATGATGGTGCAGCTAAGTGACTTTCTCCTCGGTTTCCTCTCTTCTCGTTTTTTATTTTTCTCATCTTCTCAAAAAAAAGAGACCTGTTTACGTGACGTGACTGCTGAGATGTTGTTGATACTCTCTTTTGTGTTTATTATAACTTAAAGGGGACCTATCATGCAAAATGCACTTGTGTACGTCTTTTCTACATGAATATGTGTCCCCGGTGTTCCAGGGAACTCACCAAGTGTCAGAAAACACAACCCTCTCTATTTTCCTCCATACCCAAATCTCTAAAAAAGGGGCTGCAACGGATCTGATCAAAACTGATCCAGATTTGAACACTGTCCTGACGTCAGGACGGTGGCGCTACGGCTATTGGGCCAACTCTCCACCTATCAGGGGAATGTGGGGTTGGGCCACGGCCGGCCATTGCCGCTCGAAAGCGCTGGAGACGCTGTAGTACATATGCCAGGCCTGTAAGTGGCGCTGTAGTCTGCCACAAAAGCAGCGAAGAAGACTTCCCGCCCATAGTTACCATGATTACCCTTCTGTTTATTCTCCGCTGTGGCTTTCTTTCTCCCTCCCCGAGGCAAGCGTTTGCTCCCGCTGCTTTAATTCAATGCAATCCCTCCCCGTCGAGGCAAGCACTGTAATTCTCTCAGGTTAGTCCACCAGCAGATGACAAACACCCACCTCTCCGCCTCTTCCAAGGAACGAGGGGACCGTGCGGCAGAGTTTCAGTTTCAGTTTCTTTCGCCGGTCAAGATGTCCGTTAAAGTTTAAATCTTCCGGACAAAATTAGAAAAGTGCCGGTCAAAGGTCTTCTTTGTTATTTATTGAGCTTTAAAACAAATGAATAATGACTCTATATAATAATATAATAAAACACGGAGGACGGAGATCTATTTTTCTCCCCCTCTTCTGACTTGATCAGAGCACGGCTCTCCTCTCCTGCAGGGGGGCGTGGTCAGCTGCAGCTCACAGAATCAGCCCCGTAGACAGCAAACAGCACATAGAGCGAAATGAGGCATGGCTAAAATCATGATCTGTTTGGTATTTTGAAAACAGAAACGTATAAATATACCTTATATAGGTATGGCCCTACAATATATCATTTAAATATAGCATGATAGGTCCACTTTAATATAACAGGTGGGCACCCGCCTGGCTCTTTTAGTTGTGCGGTTTGTTTACATTTTGCAGTGACGTTGACGTCACTACTTCTTCTTCTGTGGCACGCTAGAGCCCACTACTATTGCAATACTGCCCCGAGTGGCTGTTATTGTTAAATAATGCTTGTGTTCGTTCGGATGAATCTCTTTTGAGTTACGACTTCTTTATCCTCTTCGTAATGCAGACTGAGCTCTGTGTAATTAGTTATTATGTTTATGTTTAAGTTTATTCATGGTAATGCTCTGGGATTTGGTGTCCAGAGGCCTGTACTACGAAGCCAGAGGCCTGTACTACGAAGCCAGAGGCCTGTACTACGAAGCCAGAGGCCTGTACTACGAAGCTGGTTCAACCTAACCTGGATATGTTGGAGTTAGCCGGTTGGCCCAATCCAAAACATATGCGCTCTCGCTAAACTGTACTACGACGCTGGTTATCAAGTGGATCGCTCAAGCCAGCCGTGTCCTATCTAGTTAGGTGCGCGTTCACATGAAAGGGGTGGTATTTGGAGCATTCGACCAATCTCAAACATGGACAAGCGTACTGACAGCGCAGCGTCATACTTCCTGAATGAAAAGTGAACTTTAATATTAGTCAAATATGAAGAAGTTAAACTTTAAACATCCATGACTTAAACACTTTACCCAGGATCAAAGCCACATAGCTGCACCTGCAAGGTGAATACAGCTGGTAACAGAGAAAGTGTTTGAATGCGTACATTAACAGGTTTATGATATCACTGCCCCGTCCAAGACACGATCTGACTTTAATTACATTTGACTCGAGTGTTTCGTCAACTTAATGTGTTGCTTAAAATAATACTTCTGCATCCAGTATGTGACACTGTGAGTGTTGCACGGCCAGATACGGCTCAGCTGACTCAGATAAGGAAATATATGATACATTATGATGTGATATGATATGAATGATAATGGGACACATTGACGTCTGCACTCACAGTGCCGCGGACTGTACGTAATGTTACTCTGATCCGGTTACTTATGTCGTGGCAGATATTTAAGTAAGCTTTCTTAACGCTAATGTTATAATAGTCAGATTGCTCTGAAGATGGGAGGAGGGGATATTCTATTCATGTTCACGTTCACACAGTCAGGTGATTTTTGCCGGCCGTCTTTCCTGCAACGGCAGTTTTTCTGTATTTCCTCTATCCTGTAATATGACTTGATATCTTTAAACTCCGCACACGGAGCTCTGATTGGTCAGCAGGCGGTGAGCTCTGATTGGTCAGCAGGCGGTGCTTTCACTGAGTTGATCTCTTAGCCTGCCACCTAACCTGCTCCGGAGCAGGTTTGCCGCTCAGCATAAGTTACCATGGAGATCTAGCCCGCTAAAAAGAGAACCAGCGTCGTAGGACCGGAAAGCCCGAGATTTCCCTGAAGTCAGCCGGCTAAGCGAAAATCCGGCTTCGTAGTACAGGCCTCTGGGCTGCTGGGCTGCTGGGCTTTCTTAATGGTTGTTTTGTGTTTTTCTGTCTTTTTCTTTTTCTGTTTGAATGTTTTTCTGTCTGTTTTATATTAATGGTTGAATCTAGCAATCTTTACAATCATGAATCACATTTATGCGTAACAAGTGACAGGAACATTATTTGTTATTATTTCCAGACTGGATTAATTAAAGGGTATACAAATCATTCATTTGAATATCAGGAGTCTATTGCCCAAAATTGATTTACTTCGGACATGGGTTGTCCTACATAAACCTAAAATCATCACTCTCTGAAACTTGGCTTAATAGTAACATTTCCGATAGTGAACTACAAATCACAAATCATTTGCTTTACAGATCTGATAGATGCAGCAGGGGTGGAGGTGTGGCTATTTATGTTTCTTCTGACCTTGTGACTGAGCTAATTGCTACTTCTATGGAGCCTCTACATTGCATTTTTCTTAAAATAATTTTTCATGAAAATAAATGCTTAACTATTGGTAGCATCTATAGGCCACCTTCTTCACCTGCAGTCTTTAAACCACATCGACATTATCAACTCCATCTCCTGCAGAAATGAAATAATCTTGCTTGGTGATTTCAACAAAAATTGGTTGGATGAATCATCTGATAGAGAGAAAAAACGTTTCAGTAGTCTAAATATTAAACAGCTAATTAATGAGCCAACTCGTATCACTCTTAGAACCCAATCTCTGCTTGACTGGATGCTGGTGTCACACCCTGACAGAATCTTAAAAGCTGGTGTCACGTCTGATTGCTTCAGCAATCATTCAATTGTTTATTGCGTATGGAAAATCAAATTCATTAAACTGCCTCCAAAACTAGTCAAAATCAGACAATATAAAAAATTAAATGTTGATTTATTTATTAATGATGTTGTTGCCCATAACCTGTTCTACACCGCCCCCCCCGGCGCCGGGGGGAAAAACGCGTAATTTGCAGGAAACAGCGTCTGAGGGAATCTTAATATTTAATAAACTATGAATGTTTTATATCCATGTAACGGGAAGAAACTCAGCTAACTGATCATTTTTTATTTATTTTTCAAAAAAAAAAACAATGCTAACGCTGAGCCTCTGAATTAGCCATGAGCGGAAAAATGCTAACGCATTACTGCACAGAAACTCACTCATAACACCCTTATTACTTATCTTAACTGCACATCCAACATATCGTGCATCGTGAGATGACACAGAATCGATAGGTATATACATCATCACTCTATGATAAGAACTTGCGAAGATATTAACAAGAACAGACATCAAAACATGTGGCGCTAGGTAGCTAAAAACAGCAAAATGGCTTACCTTTGTTGTTGTCTGGTCAAAAGTGGTCTTCAATGGCATTAAAACGATAAAAACGCTGCTGAAGGTTAATCCATTGGTTAATCCAATGTGTCTGTGTCCCTTTGAAATGATTTCTGATAATCCATGAGCAATAAAACTGCTTTTCCGTTTCCAGATGTCAAAGCTAGAGTATAGGTTCGCTCATGCAAAACTGCGTGCGCATAGCTCTCATTTCTCAATGGTAACGTGTGTGTATGTGGATATTCCTCTTTGATTCTATTGGCTCTAACGGTCAAAAAGAGATGTCAATCACCAAAATCGACCAATGGGTTCCAGAGAAACCTCTCTAAAAAGGCAAATGTCATTTGTTTTGCATCAATCTTGATACAGGGTACTTATATGTTGTACTTTGGATTCATAAAGCTTTTAGTCTACTAACCCATCATCCAAGGGTAGTTTTCACTATAAGTAAAAAAGAATTTCCTTTTTACTATGTAAAACCCTAACCCTAACCCTTTTACTATGTTCAATCTGAATTTTCTTTAAAATAAAAAACATGACTTTTCTACATCCAACTCACAGGTGTGTCATTTTCGAGCCTGAGACCTGAAAAACAAGCTCAGTACTTAACAGGTTAATTGGGACAGATTTCAACTAATACCTTTTGTACAAGATGCTTGGGATTTTCTGCATAAAGAGCTCACTGATGTCATGAACAAACATGCACCTGTGAGAACGGTTAACCTCTTAAGCACGGCGGTCCCCCCATTGGACCCCTCCCACCGTTTTTTTCTTCGAGATAATGTCTCAGGGCTTCTTAACATTTATGAAACTATTAATGTGTAGCACCAGATTAACGGGAAGAATCTCAGCTAACTGAAGATATGAACCATTTTTACCAAAACAAAACACAAGTCTCATAAGAAGGGTCTAAATGACCCCTGAGCGAAAAAATTCTAACGCACTGCGGCACACAATTCAAGATAAAGATACCCTTATTACTTATCGTAGCTGCACATACAATATAGCTGGTTAAAGCTGAGACTCCACTGATTGTTTAGGTATAGTATCATCACTGAGCGATCCGAACTTGCGACAGGGGAAGCAAACACAGACATCACAACACGTACCTTTACGGAGGTTTTACGGCAGATCGTCTCACCGTAGCTGTCAATTAGGTCAAAAGACGTGTTCAATGGCATTAGAACGAAAAAAAAAAATGCTACAACTGTTGATCCATAGGTTGATAATGTACCTGTGCCTTTTAAAAAATTATTTATAATCCATAATTCCATTTTTTATGTAAAAATCGGAGCGGAAAAGTTAGCTGCTAATGGTAGCCACCAGAGTGTATGCAGCTTCCGGTTTTGGTAACGCGTCACTCTCACTCCTTATTTGTTAACGTTTTGGTGTGTATATAACTTTCCCTCGATTCCATTGGCTCTAGCGGTTATAAAGAGATTGCATTCATCAAAATCGAGCAAGGGGGGCCAGAGATAGGTCAAATCCACCCAAATGACCCCAGAAGTGGGTTTTTTGCTAAATCTCTCTAAAAAGGTCAAATGTAACTTGTTTTGCATCAATCTTGATACAGGGTACTTATTATATGTTGTACTTTGGATTCCTAAAGCTTTTAGTCTACTAACCCATCATCCAAGGGTAGTTTTCACTATCTGTAAAAAATAATTTTTGGACGGACACTATAATTTACAGTTTTTTACTATGTAAAATCTGAATTTTCTTTAAAATAAAAAACATCTATATTGATTCTGACTTTTCTACATCCAACTCACAGGTTTATCATTACTTTGAGAATAAAGATTATTAATTTAACCCTTTTAGAAGGGAAGATATGGTCATTTGTTCTGGGAATGTCATTTTCGAGCCTCAGACCTGAAAAATAGGCTCAGGGCTTAAGAGGTTAAGGTCAAAGGTCAACATCTCCCTTGGATCAATTCTGAACTCATCAGTCTTTTTAGGGAAAGGGATAAAGCATGGTCGATATATCGTCATTCAAGAACTATAGCCGATTGGGAAGTATACAGGCATCTTCGAAATCTGAGTAAAACCAAAACCCGAAATGCTAAATCCAACTACTATAAAGAATCACATCGGACTTTAAGAATCCCAAGCAATTTTAAATCTATTTCAAATAAATCAGGTAAACATTCTATTAATAAAATAAGAACTGCTGATACAATAATTCATGACCCATTATCCATTGCCCAAATATTGAATTAGCATTTCGCTAATGTATGTTCCACACTACTATCTGACTCCTATTTGTCGACTGGTATTTCTAATAGTAACTCATACTGCAACAGTTATTTTTCTTTTAAGAAGATTCTACCACACAAAGTTCATAATGCTATCCAGTGGCGGCGCCAGGGTATTTTTGTTGGGTAATCTATGGTAGGGCTAACCCATACAGTGGTGGTGCTCAAGTCAGTATTTGCAACGTAATTACATACACGCTATATCGCCCCCCTTGACAGTGAAACGCCAAGCGTGAGGTTTAGATTATTTCCCTTTCTCAATCAAAATGGAACTGTATGAAATAAAACGGCACATTTGTCTTGTAGTAAATAAAAAGGGATCACTGTGAACGTGACGTATGATAGTACACGTTGAAGATCCAATAGGGATACTGAATGGCGGTTTCGATTGATCTCAATCAATAAGGCATGACGCAGACCCAACGTTTCGTTGCTCTGATTGGCTGTAGGTCTATTCAAATTGCATTCGGAGGCATTTTGATCTGACCGCGGCCGCGCTGATATTATAACGCCAGAGAATTTCCACACCTTTAGTGTATAAAACTCCCCCACTACTTAGACTATTCCTTGGTCCCCTCTTATAGCATAACCCAGAATGGTCTCAACCATATTGCATCAGTAACGTGCACTTGTTGTTACAGCAGGATCAGTTTATGTGCTGTGGACACGACCCGTATATTTTCGCTATCCGTGTTCTCAACATTTTGCATTTTGCTTATTATTCAATTGAATTTGCTTACTTTAACATCACTTTTCATGGTAGGGCTAAGGTGGGGCTAAGCCATTTCTTGGTATGGCTGTAGCCTACCCCAGCCATACCCTGGCGCCGCCACTGATGCTATCACAGAATTAAAAGTGTATGGCAGTGCAGGACTCGATGGTATAGAAAACAGGCTCATAAAATGAACTCGTACCTTCACAATAGAAAGCAATGTGTGGTTGTTAATGGAAAACAGTCTGACCTGTGGATCCAACAAAAGGGTGTACCCCAAGGATCAACTCTGGGCCCACTTCTGTTTTCTATTTACATAAATGATTTATCTTCTTGTCTCATTAATTGTCGTACTCACCTGATGACACTGTCATATATACATCCAAATCTGACTTTTCACAAATTCAGATCTCTCTTCAATCGGATTTTAATATCTTACAGGACTGGCTATCACACAATAAACTACTGCTCAACAAAACATAATCTTATACTATGGTCTTTGGTACCAGGCAGAAGCTCAAATCTAAACCTAATGTAGTAATACAATGTAAGGATGGCACTTCTCTGCATAAAGTTGATAGCTTTAAATATCTTGGTGTATGGCTAGACTCTGAACTCTCATTTAAACTACATATAAATCATGTAATAGGGGTAGTGTTGGTCTAATGGATAGTGAGGTGGGCTGGAGATCAGAAGGTTGTGAGTTCAAATCCCGCCTGGAACACCACCACTAGTGTGCCCTTGAGTAAGGCACTTAGCCCTCAGTTACTCCAGGGAGGATGTCCCTGTAATTGTAAGTCGCTTTGGATAAAAGCGTCAGCTAAATGAAATGTAATGTAATACAAAAAGTCAATTACGGAATCGGTGTCTTACACCGCTCTCGCAATTGTTTTACGCTCAGTGTCCGTAAGATAATTTCTTCTCAAGGTATTCTTCCGATTATGGACTATTGTGATGTTGTCTACCAAAATGCACATGAATCAGATCTTGCTCAACATAGCCAACAATAGACTGTGCAGATGTGTTCTTGGTGGTCCTTTTCGTACACATCACTGCACAATGTATAACCAACTGAAATGGCCTTCATTAAATGTACGAAGACACACGCCTTGGCTTCAGCTGATATTTAAATGCATTTATCTTAACTATCCCCCTTATTTAAAGCAGTATTTTGTACCCTACTCGCCAAATCATCAAGTTAGACACTCTGTCCAGATTTATTTCTCTGTCCCCTCTGCAAAAAAATCTATTGTCAGAAGAGCGTTCATGTTCAAAGCCCCAACAGACTGGAATACTTGACCTGCTGCTATTAGATCTCTGGCATCATTGGGTATGTTTAAACATTATCATCTCACTTTCAGCTGCTCTACACTGGTTATTGATGAAACTGATATTGATGAAACTGATCTGCTCGACTGTCTCTCACATTGTAATGATTGTAATGATTGTATGTATTACTTGAATTTTACTTAACAGACTGTACGTGGTTTGTCTGTCAGTTGTTGCTATTGTCGGGACCCCCTTGAAAACGAGATGGTGCATCTCAAGGGGTTTATCCCAATGAATACAATTTCTATATATATATACACTGCAGCAGGAAGCCTGCCGCAACCCTAAATGCGGTACCCCTGTGTATACGGTAAATCCACCTCCCACTTTTTGACAAAGCGCAGAAGCTTAAAGGACCTCAGCACCGATAAAGTGGTGAAATGGTTGAAAGAGGAAAGGAGATGCTGGAAATGTGGAAGGACCCTTAGAGCAGCAGAATGCACTCTAAGAAAACCCTGTCCAAAATGTAATGACCTGCACCTAGGCAAGGCAAGTTTATTTATATAGCACCTTTCAACACAAGGCAATTTGCTTTACAAAAATGAAAGACATTAAGAAAATGGCATTTAAAAACAGTCATTAAAAAGCAAAGATAATAAAATAAACATGACAGAACCCTTTTGTGGTCTGATTCCACTGCGGTACTGACATGGCTGCACTCCGATTCCTGCAGGTATAAGGTGTTTGCAGCCAACAGGATTGTGGAGATACTAGACCTAACCTCAGCAAGTGAATGTGGATTCAAAGTCAAACCCAGCAGACAATATCACCAGAGGTAAGCCACTCAAAGATCTTACCACAATTCATCGATGGCATAAAGGCCCCGCATTTCTTTATCTGCCCCCTAGCCAAGTCTGTCCTGCTCCTACCAAAGAGATAACCACAGAGTGGAGAAAACCCCTTTTTCGTGGCCTCATACAAACTAATGAGCCCTCTGACCTACCTGACCCACAGCAGTATGACACCTGGACCAACCTCATAGATGCTGCATACCAAGCAATGCAAACCTCAACCAGTCGTCCTAACCCAGAGCATATCAGCCCATCAAGAACCAAAGACAAAACTGCATTCATCTCCTGCACTCAATCCCAGAGTTTCCCAGAGGAGTATCAGGCACTAAAACTGGGTAAACAAATTACCCCGAATAGTCGTTTGGCACCGCTCTCCCCTGAGTTTGATAGAGCCCTTGAAATCATACGAGTAGGTGGCAGACTTAGGGAGAGTAAAGACCTTGAGCCTGATACCATCCATCCCATAGTGCTTGACCCTAAGCATCCACTAACACAGCTTCTGATTAACCTGTTAAGCCCTGAGCCTGTTTTTCAGGTCTCAGGCTCGAAAATGACATTCCCAGAACAAATGACCATATCTTCACTTTCTAAAAAGGGGTGAATTAATAATCTTTTTTCTCAAAGCAATGATAAACCTGTGAGTTGGATGTAGAAAAGTCAGAATCAATATAGAATTTTTTGATACTAAAGTAAATTCAGATTGAACATAGTAAAAAAATGTAAATGATAGTGTCCGTCCAAAAAATAAACATAACTTATAGTGAAAACCACCTTGAATGATGGGATAGTAGACTAAAAGCTTTAGGAATCCAAACATATAATAAGTACCCTGTATCAAGATTGATGCAAAACAAGTGATATTTGACCTTTTGAGAGAGATCATGCTCTGATTCGCTAGCTGAACAGCCAATCAGAGTGATTTATTTTGCCGACTGCCTTTGGCCGACGATGAGCGTCGACACGCCCTACTCAGATTGGTGTGTCCCGCACCGTCGTTTCTTTTCAGCCGTGCCGACGCCTTTTCGGCCAAAGGCAGTCGGCAAAATAAATCACTCTGATTGGCTGTTCAGCTAGCGAATCAGTTTTCTTTAAAAAATAAACAGGCGTTTTATTTCTTAGCCTTCCACACTATTTTATAGAAGCATAAACTTCATGCCTGGTGCTGCGTTCACCAGCAAGGAACAAACACACATGCCCCCCCTCCCCTCTCTTCCCAGTCCAACCTGGCCAATCAGGTCATGGTTCTGAAAGGGGAGTGAAGGGTTAAATACAGAATTAAAACACTGTTGTCTACATTTAATAAAATCCTAAAGGCTTAATTAAATTCATAATTGTATCAACATAAATATTGTCCCTTCAACAACAACAAGGTCTGCTTAATACGGAGAGTTTTTAACCTAATTGACACTCGTAAAATCACACATTTCCTGACCAATCATGTGCAAGACCCCGCCTACTCATACGGCACATATAAGGAGTACTTTGGAGCTCCCCCTTTGAGCCCTGGCACAAGATGGCTTCCAGGTCTGAACAAAGGAACTGGAGATTACTTTGTGATTGTGTGTTTTAAAGACTGTTAAATTAAAGTAGAGACGCTACATACTGATATACACCTGAACATCAGCAGGAGAGGACTCTTTAAAGTAGAGACACTACATACTGATATACACCTGAACATCAGCAGGAGAGGACTCTTTAAAGTAGAGACACTACATACTGATATACACCTGAACATCAGCAGGAGAGGACTCTTTAAAGTAGAGACACTACATACTGATATACACCTGAACATCAGCAGGAGAGGACTCTTTAAAGTAGAGACACTACATACTGATATACACCTGAACATCAGCAGGAGAGGACTCTTTAAAGTAGAGACACTACATACTGATATACACCTGAACATCAGCAGGAGAGGACTCTTTAAAGTAGACACACTACATACTGATATACACCTGAACATCAGCAGGAGAGGACTCTTTAAAGTAGAGACACTACATACTGATATACACCTGAACATCAGCAGGAGAGGACTCTTTAAAGTAGAGACACTACATACTGATATACACCTGAACATCAGCAGGAGAGGACTCTTTAAAGTAGAGACACTACATACTGATATACACCTGAACATCAGCAGGAGAGGACTCTTTAAAGTAGAGACACTACATACTGATATACACCTGAACATCAGCAGGAGAGGACTCTTTAAAGTAGAGACACTACATACTGATATACACCTGAACATCAGCAGGAGAGGACTCTTTAAAGTAGAGACACTACATACTGATATACACCTGAACATCAGCAGGAGAGGACTCTTTAAAGTAGAGAAACTACATACTGATATACACCTGAACATCAGCAGGAGAGGACTCTTTAAAGTAGAGACACTACATACTGATATACACCTGAACATCAGCAGGAGAGGACTCTTTAAAGTAGAGACACTACATACTGATATACACCTGAACATCAGCAGGAGAGGACTCTTTAAAGTAGAGACACTACATACTGATATACACCTGAACATCAGCAGGAGAGGACTCTTTAAAGTAGAGACACTACATACTGATATACACCTGAACATCAGCAGGAGAGGACTCTTTAAAGTAGAGACACTACATACTGATATACACCTGAACATCAGCAGGAGAGGACTCTTTAAAGTAGAGACACTACATACTGATATACACCTGAACATCAGCAGGAGAGGACTCTTTAAAGTAGAGACACTACATACTGATATACACCTGAACATCAGCAGGAGAGGACTCTTTAAAGTAGAGACACTACATACTGATATACACCTGAACATCAGCAGGAGATGACTCTTTAAAGTAGAGACACTACATACTGATATACACCTGGACATCAGCAGGAGAGGACTCTTTAAAGTAGAGACACTACATACTGATATACACCTGGACATCAGCAGGAGAGGACTCTTTAAAGTAGAGACACTATATACTGATATACACATGAACATCAGCAGGAGAGGACTCTTTAAAGTAGAGACACTATATACTGATATACACCTGAACATCAGCAGGAGAGGACTCTTTAAAGTAGAGACACTACATACTCTAACTAATTACATTAAATAAACTCACTAATTAATGAAACCAGTTCAATACGCATTATTCTTATCATTCTTTATGAGCGCAGTAACGGTAAGGTATCTAATTACTTATTTATTTAGTATTCCATAACTTCATAACAGAGATGGTCAAACTAAAGTGGTAGAGATGGCAGAAATCCTACAATGAAGCGGGGCAGTGAACTGTTCACCCGTGAGAGGGCGATCAAGAGAAGAGAGCGAGCGGCCCCGTTGAGGGAGTAACAAGAAGGCTATATTTAGGTGTTTTTTAGTAAATAACCGACGGTATCAAGAGGAAGTAAAGTCCCCTGGTTTGTCCCTTATACCCTAACTGCCATGAGACAACTCAAAATCAAGTTTCCAAAACCCGACACGGAGGTGGTCTTAACGCACCGGCAGATGACAGCGCTGACAAAGTGTGTTTCGCGCAGCGAGACGCTACAATACTAATGGTGGGCTTATCATGTTGATTCGGCCACAACAGAGAAAAGAACTCTCGCTCTCTCCAGAGGGGCAGGTCAGCCAAAAAGGCCAAACGGGCCGTTGCCCGGGCAACACTCCCGTACGTGTGCACGTCCCTGCCCCCAGCGTAAGGGATAACAGTGTTAGGAATATATTGTGATGAAGTGAACACTGACCTGAGGTCTGGGGGTCTCTTTGTTCTCCTCCATGCTGCTCTCAGTGCTCCTTCTCCTGCTGGGTCTCTGAAATAAGTATTAACACTACAGTCAACACAAAACCAATCTACAGCTAAGAAGTAGCTTAGCAGCAGAGGTGGGGAGTACATATACTCAAGTACTGTACTTAAGTACAACCATAGAGGTACTTGTACTTTACTTGAGTATTTACATTGTATGCTACTTCTACTCCTCTACAGTTCAGAGGTACATGGTGTACTTCTACTCCACTACAGTTCAGAGGTAAATGGTGTACTTCTCCTCCACTACATGTATTTAATCCCTTTAGTTACTTCACAGATGTGGATGAATGATGTGAAATATAATCAAGTGTTAAATCAGACTTTAGTTCCACCTGGAGTAAATCCACAAGCTACAAATGAAAGCTGTTTTTTATCCGATGGGAACATGTGGTTTTGTGACAGTTGCTCTAATAATGAACACATACAAAATATAATAAGTAAGGCATTACAAAAATCAGTGTTTTTATACTTGAGATATGAGTGTCATCTCAGTGTCACTGTTACTTTCTTTTCTGTATCCTGATTTAGTCATCTCGTTACTCCCCGAGCACATTAACACCCCTTTATTTATGTTTAGCGATTATCCACATAGTAGTGATGTTACGCATTGCGCCGAGGCTTCGGAGCGCGTGTCGAGTAATCCCCGAAGCTTTTTGTGAAGCTTGTATCGAGGCTTGTATCGTTTTGGGCCAGTGACGTCACCGATGACAAACGAAGCCTCGCTGCCCCTCGATACCACGTGACTGCTTCAGGAAGCGCTTCAGATCGGTTGAACCACAACACTCATATATATATATATATATATATATATATATATATATATATATATATATATATATATATATATATATATATATAGAACCATATTACCCCTCCTGTACCCGGGCCCGGTGACACGATGGAATTAAGAGAGCTCAGACCCTCACTCATATAGAAGTCGGCACATGTCATAAGTATAAATAAATACAAGCATCAATAAATGTAGGAATAAAAACATGAATAAATAAATACAGGAATAAATACAATGAAGTGTTTTCAGGTAGATTCAGTGGGCTGTTGCTCAACACGTCTATTTGTTTGGTTATAAAAGCTACAGCTAAATTAGATAATGTAATGGAATAAATACAATATTGTTAACATGAAAATATGATTTAATGTTCGTTGTTTAGAGTTATTCTAAGGCTGAGATAGAGCACACTGTTGAGATGTCCGATCTGCCTGTTTTACACACTTTGACCAGCAGGGGGTTTGTGTTCAAATGAAGCCCATGATGAAGCGAACCAATTGGCTGGAAAGCTTCAACGCTTCATAAGGCTTCATCTCGCCATCACTATTCGACAGTCACACAGATTAAAATACTCAACAGTGGAATTAATACCGAACTTCTGTTCTTATAAAATAGTTGTTTCTGACCTGAGATCTGCAGCTCCTCCGCTGATCCTCCATCTTGTTTCTTCTTCTTCTTCTTCTATGGGTTTATTGGCGGTTGGCAACCAAACAAATGGGTGCATTACCGCCACCTACTGGACTGGAGTGTGGAGCAGTAGATTGGCAGGGGGGGGGGAGAGAGAGAGAGAGAGAGAGAGAGAGAGAGAGAGAGAGAGAGAGAGAGAGAGAAGAGAGAGAGAGAGAGAGAAGAGAGAGAGAGAGAGAGAGAGAGAGAGAGAGAGAGAGAGAGAGAGAGAGAGAGAGATAGAGAGAGAGAGAGAGATAGAGAGAGAGAGTGAGTGAGTGAGTGAGTGAGTGAGTGAGTGAGTGAGTGAGTGAGAGAGACCCTCCCCCACAGTACCGGGAATGTGGGGGAGGGTCTCTCTCTCTGCATGCAGGCGGGGGGGCACTGGGGACAAGGTGCATTCAGACTGGGAGCTACTTTGGGAGACCAGGGACAGTTGGAACACGGGTTGGTTGTAACACCTTCAATATCTCCAATCACAAACAAGCTAGAGTGATGACACTCACTCTGCACATGCGCAGTTAGATGGTGAGATCGATGAGAAAAAACGGAGCCACGTTTGAATTTCTCGCGTAAGATATCGGCAAAAGTGTTTCTGAGGTAAAATATTAACTAAAATGATATGATGTATTTTTTGGATACTGTCTTGAGTTCAAATGTCTAGGAATCCAAACTAGTATTATTAGAATCACTGTTTTGTAAGCTACACATATAACTAGCTAAATATGGGTCAAGCTAGCAATCAGCAGGTTCACAGGGGGTGAAAGCAAGACTGGTGGTCCTGGGACGGTTGTAACGGGACGGTTGTAACGGGACGGTTGTAACGGGACGGTTGTAACATGGCACATTTACAATGATGGCTCATTTGCTTGAATTATCAATTGTTCATTCAAGCATACAGTTGTATTGTTGATTGGTGTGCATTGTCCCTGTAAAAATAAACAGAATAAAATACTGTACAGTAGGCCTAAAGTGTGTGTGTTTACAGTATGTCAAATGTCAGAAAGAGGAAGACAGACAGGGGAGTGCCACTTGCTCTGCTGCAGAGGGCCTCAAATTAAGTTCAGGAGGGCAAATCATTCAGGGAAGTGGCAAAGTCCCTGGATATATGCCATGTCACCCTGTACCGGTTCCATAAGAAGAGGCTGAGGTTGGAGAGTCAGACAAACCCAACAAGAAGCAGAAGATACAGGACTCATCTGATGAAGATGAGGCCCAATACTGCATTGTGTGCCTGGAGAGCTACTCCAGGTCCAAGGAGATCTGGCTGCAGTGTTGCTCCTGTAAAGCCTGGGCACACAAGGACTGCACAGATGGAAGTGCCTTTTACACCTGCCACAACTGTGAATCTGATTAATTCTGGTGTTCTGTTTTAAGTTCTGTTCAAGTTCTGTTAATTGTTCATTGTTTGTTGGAGGATGTGTGAAACCCCATTAAAATCTTGTTGCCTTAGAATTTGACTGCTTTCCCTATTTTTTGTCATGTAGTGTGAAAAAAGGTAACCGTTATTAACATGTCACAACCGTGCCTGGCATGTGCTACAACTGTCCCTGTACACAAGGACAGTTGTAACAGTTGAGTTTTTTTTTTGAAATACATTTTCCAACCTGTACTTATTTCATAAAAACATCTTAAATACATTGTTTCAGTAGCTGACATATTGATAATGTATAATATAGCAAAATGGCTATCCTATTGTAAATGGTTTTTTACTTATTGGGGAAAAACCCAAAAAGTGTTGCAACTATCCCTGGTCTCCCCTACAGATACTCGTGTTTAAAGTACTCTGGTGAAAGTAGAAGTACTGACTAAACTTCTTTACTCAAGTAGAAGTACTGACTAAACTTCTTCACTCAAGTAGAAGTACACATCCTGTACTCAAGTAGAAGTACAGATACTCGTGTTTAAAAATACTCTGGTGAAAGTAGAAGTACTGACTAAACTTCTTTACTCAAGTCAAAGTAAAGAGGCTTTGAAATGTACTTCAGTAAAAAGTACCCATAACTAGCAGCTGTTTTAAAGAGTACCTGACCTCCCTTTATATTAATAGAACAATAATGTCATTGTTAGCTAATGAATGTTTCCATGCTGAACAACGGCAACATGACAACGTTTTCATTGGTCCCTCTTCTTTAGAGAAGACCAGGAAGTGATGGATACACGGATCGTGTTCAAATCAATAGGCACGCAATGACTCTAAATAATAATGATCACGCCACCAAGTTAGGTTTTTGTGTGCACTGAGGAGTCTCAAACAGGCCTTTTTTAATCATTTTAGTCAACTTATAAATCTCAAAGATTGCTTAGAAATTGGCGCAGTGTACACAGCAGAAATGCAGCCTGCCAGTAATAACAGGATTACAGTGGGTTGAAGAGGTCAGACCAGATAGGGTGGTGATATGCACACATTCAGTGATTCATGGATATATTCCTCCTGAAACCAAAAGAGGGACCAGCAGCTGATTTAATGAACGTTAAACAGTTACTCAAACCTGACTTCAAATAGATGCAAAGGTGTGATAATACAAATAAAGTAAAATAAAAATGATCACTCTCATTTAATAAATAAAGAAGACAAAAGAGAAACTTACTAAGTAATATTAAAACCTTAAAAGTAAATAAAACAATAATCATAAAACAAATTAATAATAAAGATTAAAAGACTAATTTAAAAGTGGATGTCGCTAATTAAAGGTGGGGTAGGTAAGTTTGAGAAACCAGCTGGAGATACACTTGTTGTTATATTCCATGAAATGCTCTTAACATCCAGATAGCAATGAATATCTGAAGTGCTTTGACAACAAATACATAAATAAATATCATCTGTGGAAGCTGTGGTACTGTAAAAAGCACGACCAATCATCTGAGCCGGCCCGGCTAAAATGAACTGGATGGCCGACCTGCCTGTCAGCCTGTGCACAAACTTATCTCGTGCCCTCATTGGTCATGTGCGCGTTCGTGTGTGTTGGAGGAGGGGCTCTGTGAGGAAGTGGCAGATTTTCTCCGGTTGTGTATTTTCAAATTCTAGCGATCTCGAGCTGGTTTCTCAAACTTACCTACCCTACCTTTAAAAGAACAATTGAAAGGGATATCAAATAAATACATATAAATGAAGACCTAAAAAACCTATAAAACCTTGTAAAAATACAAATAATTAAATAAATATATATTGAGAATAATAACGATTGAAAGAACACTTAAAAGGGGGATGTAGTTATTAAAACCTTCACTTGTACTTCTTTCTATGTAATACAAGTGTGTGCTGTTCCCCCTCCTTTAAATGCAAACCTAAAATAAATGAAACAATACAATTAAAATAATAAAATAAATAAATAATGAGAATAATAAAGATTAAAAGAACAAATGAAGACCTAAAAAACCTATAAAATACATAAAACAATAATAATCAAAATAAATGTATATTGAGAATAATAAAGGACACTTAAAAGGGGGATTTAGTTATTAAAACCTGTACTTCTTTCTATGCAATGAGCGCGCGTGCTGTTCTCCTCCCGACCTCCAGGTGGCGGCAGTCTTTGATTGTAATCCGTCCAGAAATAGAGCGGACCGGAAGTGACGCGGCTTCCATTGAGCTCTCGGCCGGCGGCGGGATTCCTCCTTGTTGTTGTTTTTTAACGGGAACATTATTCAGTGTTTTAGTCTCTAAAGCTCCAGATAAACCTCCAGACTTTCAGGTAAACTCTTTAATAAGGTTTATGCTACTCGATTATCAGAGTGAACTCGAGCAGAAGTTGATATAAAAGCCCGATTATAAGCATGTGTGGTTAGCTCCGATGCTAGCAAGCTAATTAGCTGCTAAACGCTATCGTTAGCTTTAGCTCGTTTTTAATATTTATTATTTGATTTTAACTAACATTAACTTTGGGTTTAAGTGAAAATACTAAAACATAAGGTAATAAAGGTGAAAATAAGCTAACGGGCTGTTTAAAAGTTAACATTTCCACCGGTTTAATGTGTAGCTACATGCTAACCAGCTCCGGTCTGTTTGGTTAGCTCTACTAGTTTGGGCTTCAAATGAATGAAGACTAATCATTAATTAGGTTAATGTGAAGTTCTGTTATAAAATGTTTAGAACATGTGAAAAAAATCCTAAACATATGCAAACAGTGGTGTGAAATTTCCATTAGAAAATATGAAAAATAAATATCTGTAAAATGAATTAAAACGCAAACATATGTTGAATATAGAAACCGATGTATTGCTGTAAGTTAGACCAGCCGACAGTTGATAAAGGAAACAGGATATTATACCATGAGAACACATTTTTAAGCGAATTACAATTCATATTCACGAATGTTTTAAAGTTTATAATTTAAAAAATCAACTAAAATATGAGACATTTTAAGATTGGAAACAAATATTTGGAAAAAAATCCTGAATTTTCCAAAAGAATATAGGAATAATTTAAAATAGGGAAAAGCTAATGTTCTGTAATACAATGTTTAGTAAATGTGAACAAAAACTAAAATATCTGAAGTGTTTAAAATGTATTAAAAAACAAACATTCTACTGATGTTCAACATTTCCTTTTTGGAAATAAACTGAGTTCGAGCAAAGAGATTAAATAATGAGTAAAAAGAGCACATGTGTTAAAAATGTGAAATAATATAAAAACACACAGCAGCATTAAAGATGAAAGTAGCTGCAGAATGACAGTAAATACTATAATTACTATGTATATATTTCACAGTTATGTTACATCTTTCTTGATACAGGTGTTGGGCGGTGCTCAGCGAATCAGCTGCCAGTATATTTATTGCACAACAGTGTTACATGATGCCGTGCTTATTTAAATAGCCAATTAAAGCCCAAACAGTAGACCTACATGTTACGTATAACTATAAGCACACGTACATAACTATAACAAATAACTATGTACTCCATGCTTAACAAGTAGCAGTATTTAAAAAAAGTAAATATATAAAACTTGAATTGAGACATTTTGTGGTTTTGTATTTTTTTTTTGTATAGATTTCCGTGTGCTTTCTAGTCCAATGGGAGACAGCGATGACGAGTTTGACCGGAGGAGGCGGGACAAGTTCAGGAGAGAGAGGAGCGACATGGAGCGATCGAGGGAGCGAGAAGAGAGGAGGCGGGACGACTGGCCCGACAGGTAAACTCACCTGAGACTGACTGACAGGTAAACTCACCTGAGACTGACTGACAGGTAAACTCACCTGAGGCTGACTGACTGACAGGTAAACTCACCTGAGGCTGACTGACTGACAGGTAAACTCACCTGAGGCTGACTGGCTGACAGGTAAACTCACCTGAGACTGACTGACAGGTAAACTCACCTGAGGCTGACTGACAGGTAAACTCACCTGAGACTGAGAGGTAAACTCACCTGAGACTGACTGACTGACTGACTGACTGACTGACAGGTAAACTCCCTTGAGACTGAGAGGTAAACTCACCTGAGACTGACTGACTGACTGACTGACTGACTGACTGACTGACAGGTAAACTCCCTTGAGACTGACAGGTAAACTCACCTGAGACTGAGAGGTAAACACACCTGAGACTGACTGACTGACAGGTAAACTCACCTGAGACTGACTGACTGACTGACAGGTGAACTCACCTGAGACTGACTGACTGACTGACAGGTAAACTCACCTGAGACTGACTGACAGGTAAACTCACCTGAGACTGACTGACTGACAGGTAAACTCACCTGAGACTGACTGACTGACTGACTGACTGACTGACTGACAGACAGGTAAACTCACCTGAGACTGACTGACTGACAGGTAAACTCACACAGGTAAACTCACCTGAGACTGACTGACTGAATGACTGACAGGTAAACTCACCTGAGACTGACTGACTGACTGACAGGTAAACTCACCTGAGACTGACTGACTGACTGACTGACAGGTAAACTCACCTGAGACTGACTGACTGACAGGTAAACTCACCTGAGACTGAGAGGTAAACTCACCTGAGACTGACTGACTGACTGACTGACAGGTAAACTCACCTGAGACTGACTGACTGACTGACAGGTAAACTCACCTGAGACTGACTGACTGACAGGTAAACTCACCTGAGACTGACTGACTGAATGACTGACAGGTAAACTCACCTGAGACTGACTGACTGACTGACAGGTAAACTCACCTGAGACTGACTGACTGACAGGTAAACTCACCTGAGACTGACTGACTGACTGACTGACTGACAGACAGGTAAACTCACCTGAGACTGACTGACTGACAGGTAAACTCACACAGGTAAACTCACCTGAGACTGACTGACTGAATGACTGACAGGTAAACTCACCTGAGACTGACTGACTGACAGGTAAACTCACCTGAGACTGACTGACTGACAGGTAAACTCACCTGAGACTGAGAGGTAAACTCACCTGAGACTGACTGACTGACTGACTGACAGGTAAACTCACCTGAGACTGAGAGGTAAACTCACCTGAGACTGACTGACTGACAGGTAAACTCACCTGAGACTGACTGACTGAATGACTGACAGGTAAACTCACCTGAGACTGACTGACTGACTGACAGGTAAACTCACCTGAGACTGACTGACTGACTGACAGGTAAACTCACCTGAGACTGACTGACTGACAGGTAAACTCACCTGAGACTGACTGACTGACTGACTGACAGACAGGTAAACTCACCTGAGACTGACTGACTGACAGGTAAACTCACACAGGTAAACTCACCTGAGACTGACTGACTGAATGACTGACAGGTAAACTCACCTGAGACTGACTGACAGACAGGTAAACTCACCTGAGACTGACTGACTGACAGGTAAACTCACCTGAGACTGACTGACT